>NC_069502.1:683016873-683314373 GCF_027579735.1 Bombina bombina | reverse complement strand
TTAAGTGACGTCATCCAAGATGGTGTCCCTTCAATTCCGATTGGCTTAAAGAATTCTATCAGTCAATCGGAATTAAGGAAAAAAAAATCCTATTGGCTTATGCAATCAGCCAAAAGGATTGAAGTCCAATCCTATTGGCTGATCCAATCAGCCAATAGGATTGAGCTCACATTCTATTGGCTGATTGAATCAACCACTATAATAAACATATTAACCCCTAAACCGCAGCACTCCCACATCGCAAACACTAGTTAAATATAATTAACTCTTAATCTGCTGCCCCCAATGTCGCCGCCACTATACTAAAGTTATTAACCCCTAAACCTAACCCTAACGTAACCCTAATCCTAACACCCACTAACTTTAACCTAATTAAAATATTTCAAAATAAAAATTACAATTAATACCTAAATTATTCCTATTTAAAACTAAACAAATACTTACCTGTAAAATAAAACCTAAGCTAGCAACAGTTTAACTAATAGTTATATTGTATCTAGCTTAGGTTTTATTTTTATTTCACAGGTAAGTTTGTATTTATTTTAAATAGGTTGATTAGTTAGTAAATAGTTATTAACTATTTATTAACTACCTAGTAAAAAGAAATACAAATTTACCTGTAAAATAAAACCTAACCTGAGTTACACTAACACCTAAAATTACAATAAAATTAAATAAATTAAATTAAAAAAATACATTTATCTAAATTACAAAAAATAATAAACACTAAATTACACAAAATAAAAAAAGAAATGATCAAAAATAAAAACAAAATGACTCCTAATCTAATAGCCCTATCAAAATAAAAAAACCCTAGCCTACACTAAACTGCCAATAGCCCTTAAAAGGGCCTTTTGCGGGGCATTGCCCCAAAGAAATCAGCTCTTTTACCTGTAAAAAACAAATACAAACAGCCCCCTACCATTAAAATCCACCATCCACACAACCAGACCCCCCAAATAAAATCCTATCTAAATAAACCTAAGCTCCCCATTGCCCTGAAAAGGGCATTTAGATGGGCATTGCCCTTAAAAGGGCATTTAACTCTTTTATGATGCCCAAAGTCCCTAATCTAAAAATAAAACCCACCCAATAAACCCTTAATAAAACCTAACACTAACCCCCGAAGATCCACTTACAGTTTTTGAAGACCGGACATCCATCCTCATCCAGCCGGAAGAAGTCTTCATCCAAGCGGGCAGAAGTCCTCAACAAAGCCGGGAGAAGTCTTCATCCAAGCGGCAAGAAGTCGTCCTCCAGGCGGGCAGAAGTCTTCTTCCAGACGGCATCTTCTATCTTCATCCTTTCAACGCGGAGCGGTTCCATCTTCAAGACATCCGGTGCAGAGCATCCTCTTCATACGGTCCCAGCCATACACTAAAGGTTCCCTTTAAGGGAAGTCATCCAAGATGACGTGCCTTGAATTCCGATTGGCTGATAGAATTCTATCAGCCAATCAGAATTAAAGGGTAAAAAATCCTATTGACTGATGCAATCAGCCAATAGGATTGAGCTTTAATCCTATTGGCTGATCCAATCAGCCAATAGGATTGAGCTCACATTCTATTGGCTGATTGGATCAGCCAATAGGATTTTTTACCCTTTAATTCCGATTGGCTGAAAGAATTCTATTAGCCAATCGGAATTCAAAAGATGCCAGCTTGGATGACTTCCCTTAAAGGGAATCTTCAGTGTATGGCTGGGACCGTATGAAGAGGATGCTCTGTGCCGGATGTCTTGAAGATGAAGCCGCTCCGCGTCGGAAGGATGAAGATAGAAGATGCCGTCTGGAAGAAGACTTCTGCCCGCCTGGAGGACGACTTCTTGCCGCTTAGATGAAGACTTCTCCCGGCTTCGTTGAGGACTTCTGCCCTCTTGGATGAAGACTTCTCCCGGCTGGATGAGGATTAATGTCTGGTCTTCAAAAACTGATTGGGGACTTTGGGCACCGTAAAAGAGCTAAATGCTCTTTTAAGGGCAATGGGGAGCTTAGGTTTATTTAGATAGGATTTTATTTGGTGGGTTTGGTTGTGTGGGTGGTGGGCTTTACTGTTGGGGGGTTGTTTGTATTTTTTTTTACAGGTAAAAGAGCTGATTTCTTTGGGGCAATGCCCCGCAAAAGGCCCTTTTAAGGGCTATTGGCATTTTATTGTAGGCTATGGTTTTTTTTATTTTGGGGGGGCTTTTTTATTTTGATAGGGCTATTAGATTAGGAGAAATTTGTTTTTTATTTTTGATAATTTATTTTTTTATTTTGTGTAATTTAGTGTTTATTATTTTTTGTAATTTAGATAAATGTATTTTTTTAATTTAATTTATTTAATTTTATTGTAATGTTAGGTGTTAGTGTAACTCAGGTTAGGTTTTATTTTACAGGTAAATTTGTATTTATTTTAACTAGGTAGTTAGTAAATAGTTAATAACTATTTACTAACTACTCTACCTAGTTAAAATAAATACAAACTTAGCTGTGAAATAAAAATAAAACCTAAGATAGCTACAATGTAACTATTAGTTATATTGTAGCTAGCTTAGGGTTTATTTTAAAGGTAAGTATTTAGTTTTAAATAGGAATTATTTAGGTAATGATAGTAAGTTTTATTTAGATTTATTTTAATTATATTAAAGTTAGAGGTGTTAGGGTTAAATTTAGGATTAGGTTTAGGGGTTAATATATTTATTTAGTGTTAGTGATGTGGGAGGCCAGAGGTTTAGGGGTTAATAACTTTAGTATAGTGGCGGCGGCGACATTGGGGGCGGCAGATTAGGGGTTAATAAATTTATGTAGGTGGCAACGACATTGGGGGCGGCAGATTAGGGGTTAATAAATTTATGTAGGTGTCGACGACATTGGAGGCGGCAGATTAGGGGTTAATGAGTGCAGGTAGGTGTCGGCGACATTGGGGACAGCAGATTAGGGGTTAATAAGTGTAATGTAGGTGTCGGTTATGTCGGGAGTGGCAGATTAGGGGTGTTTAGACTCGGGGTTTATGTTACGGTGTTAGGTGTAAACATACATTTTGTTTCCACATAGACATCAATGGGGCTACGTTACGAAGCTTTACGCTCCGTTTTTGTAGGTCTATTGTATTGTAGGTCCCTTTGATATCTATGGGGAAATCGTGCACGAGCACGTCAAACCAGCTCAAAGCAGCGCTGGTATTTGTGTGTGGTATGGAGCTCAATGCAGCCATATCGACGGGTTTTGCAAACCTGTAATAGCAGCTCTATTAAAGGTGAGCGGTAAAAATAACTTGCAAGTTATTACCAAGCCACTCATAACGCAAAACTCGTAATTTAGCTGTGAGTTTGGTATCCACTGATATAGATTAGTGCAGCCTTTGCAAAAATGTAGAGCTCCCACTATGTATTGTACACACTAACCTGGACACAAGGAATGGCAACGTCACTGATCTGTGAATATCCATTTAAAGGGACAGTCTACTCCAGAATTATTATTGATCCCCCAGCTTTGCATAACCAACACTCTTATATTTATATACTTTTTATCTCTGTGATTACCTCGTATCTAAGCCTCTGCAGACTGCCCACTTATCTCAGTTCTTATGACAGACTTGCATTTTAGCTAATCATTGATGACTCGCAAATAACTCCACAGGAGTGAGCACAATGGTATCTATATGACACACATGATCTAGCGCTGTCTAGTTGTGAAAAACTGTCGAAAAGCACAGAAATAAGAGGCGGCATTCCAGGGCTTAGAAATTAGCATAAGAGCTTACATAGGTTTAGCTATTTACAAAGAATACCAAGAGAACAAAGCAAATGTGATGATAAAAGTAAATGGGAAAGTTGTGTAAAATTGCATGTCCTATCTGAATCATGAAAGTTTAATTTTGACTAGACTGTCCCTTTAAGTGAAATCACTTTTGTGAATGTGATTATGAACACAAGATGCCGTCCGTCCTCATTGCATACATCATCCGGAAATTCTTGTCACAGTACAAACCTTGCAAAATATAGGATTTTTTAAACTATTCTAGATAAAAGGATATACTTACAATTGTAGCATATAATTTCTTATTGTAGGGATGTTATTTTAAACTAAATTGCTGTGTAATATTTTTAGGCACAGTACTTAATATTCTGCTCTCCTATCATGGAATGTGGAGGGCAATACAGAAATTCAATTTCAATGTATTATTTATATAACGATGCACACTCATATTATGACTTTTACTGAAAATGAGTCACAAATTTAATCAATGCTTTAAATTTTTTACAGCATCGATCTTCCTAATGCTCTCTGATGATTGATATAATCTATTTTTGTGAAATATTGACCATAAAATTAGTATGTCTGTAAAGGTACTAATTGCAATGTTTGTGTGTATGTCCTCGTGCAATAAATCGCTTCTTGGGATCAGTGTCAGATTAATTTGCAAGGTAAGGCACATAGTTATAAAAACATCTAAAACTGTCATTTTTATATTGTGTGCAAGACTGGACAATTAACCTTCTACCTATTTGTCTCATAAATTTGGTCTGAACTGGGAATTTGCTGCATGAAGTTAGTCTAAAGAGATGTAAAGCTGTCTAAAATAATAATTTTATTGGAAACAGAAATAATGCAGACAGTATAAAACAATGTGACTTCTACCTGTCTCTAATTTTTTTTAAAAATCTTCAGAATTGTACCTGCTGCAAAAGACTTAATTCAAATTTGTCTTATCAGTTGCTATAAAATCTACAATTGTCATAAAATATATTCTGTAGTTCCTGATCTATTTTTTTCTTTCAAAATTAGAGCTATTAGAAGCAGCCACTCCTACTCCAGTAAAAAAAAAAACGTCACACAGATTTGTCCATATTTTGCCAATGCAAATTTTGTGTTTTGTCTGGGTTGAATGCCTTATAATTGCAAATTATTGAATTAAGATATGGGCATAGAACATTGCTGGTGCTTGATTAGTATGAAATTTGTTGTTGCAACCTTTCAGAGTCATATGTTGTGTGATCATTGATAACTACAACATATCAATGCTCTAACTAAAATAAAATATTTCATTTATAAATCAGCAACCACATTTTTTGCCCTTTGTTTGAAATTCTGAAAGTTTATTTGTTTAGTCTGTCAAATGAGCTGTTTGAATTCCCTATTGTGGACGAGATTACAAGTGACGTGTTAAAGTTATCGCCTGCGTAATATAGCAATATTGCCCTGTGTTAATTTGCATGTCTATTACAAATTCAAAGTAAACACGTTTGCTTGAGCTGTCAGGTTAGTGCAATTGAAGACCTTGCGTAAAGTCTAATGGCTAGATTACGAGTCTTGCATTAGGGTTAAAAAGCAGCGTTGAGAGGTCCCAACGCTGCTTTTTAACGCCCGCTGGTATTACGAGTCTTGAAATGACAGGCTCCCCGCTCACTTTTTTGGCCAGACTCGGAAATACTGCAAATCCACTTATGTTAATTGCGTATCCTATATTTTCAATGGGACTTGCATAGTGCCGGTATTACGAGTCTAACCAAAAGTGAGTGGTACAGCCTCTCCTGTCAAGACTGATACCGCATTTCAAAGTCAGTAGTTAAGAGTTTTACACTACAACACCGTAGCATAAAACTCTTAACTAAAGTGCTAAAAAGTACACAAACACCCATAAACTACCTATTAACCCCTAAACCGAGCCCCCCCCCCCACATTGCAAACACTAAAATAAATTTTTAACCCCTAATCTGCCAAACCAGACATCGCCTCCACTATAATAAATATATTAACCCCTAAACCCCCACACTCCCGCATCCCAAACACTAGTTAAATATTATTAACCCCTAATCTGCCTGCCCTAACATCGCCGACACCTGCCTACATTTATTAATCCCTAATCTGCCGCCCCCAACGTCGCCGCCACTATAATAAAGTTATTAACCCATAAACCTAAGTCTAACCCTAACCCTAACACCCCCTAACTGAAATATAATTTTAATAAATCTAAATAAAATTCCTATCATTAACTAAATTATTCCTATTTAAAACTAAATACTTACCTATAAAATAATAGTTACATTGTAGCTAGCTTAGGGTTTATTTTTATTTTACAGGCAACATTGTACTTTATTTTAACTAGGTACAATAGTTATTTAATAGCTACCTAGTTAAAATAAAGACAAATTTACCTGTAAAATAAAACCTAACCTATGTTACAATTACACCTAACACTACACTATAATTAAATTAATTCCCTAAACTAAATACAATTAAATACAATTATCTAAAGTACGAAAAAACCCCCACTAAATTACAGAAAATAATAAAATAATTACAAGTTTTTGAAACTAATTACACCTAATCTAATCCCCCTAATAAAATAAAAAAGCTCCCCAAAATAATAAAAAGCTCTACCCTATACTAAATTACAAATAGCCCTTAAAAGGGTCTTTTGCGGGGCATTGCCCCAAAGTAATCAGCTCTTTTACCTGTAAAAAAAAGTACAATACCCCCCCAACATTAAAACCCACCACCCACACACCCAACCCTATTCTAAAACCCACCCAATACCCCCTTAATAAAACCTAACACTAATCCCTTGAAGATCACCCTACCTTGAGAAGTCTTCACCCAACCAGTCCTCAACGAAGCCGGGCGAAGTGGCAGAAGTTTTCATCCAAGCCAGGAAGAAGAGGTCTTCCAGACGGGCAGACGTCTTCATCCAGGCGGCATCTTCTATCTGCATCCATCCGGCGCGGAGCGGCTCCATCTTCAAGACATCCGACGCAGAGCATCCTCTTCAAACGACGTCCAACTGAAGAATGAAGGTTCCTTTAAATGACATCATCCAAGATGGCATCCCTTCAATTCCGATTGGCTGATCGAATTCTATCAGCCAATTGTAATTAAGGTAGAAAAAATCCTATTGGCTGATGCAATCAGCCAATAGGATTGAAGTTCAATCCTATTGGCTGATCCAATCAGCCAATAGGATTGAGCTCACATTCTATTGGCTGATTGGATCAGCCAATAGAATGCGAGCTCAATCCTATTGGTTGATTGCATCAGCCAATAGGATTTTTTCTACTTTAATTCCGATTAGGGGTTAATAAGTGTAGGTAGGTGGCGGCGACATTGGAGGCGGAAGATTAGGGGTTATTAAATATAATGTAGGTCAGTGCTTTCCAAACTGTGTGTCGGGACACACTAGTGTGTCGGCAGCAGTGTGTAGGTGTGTCCCTGCTTCAGCACAAATTTTTTTAAATTAAATTTTTTTTTTAAATAGTTTTTTGGTTTCTGACTTTCTGCCTGCTACGCATATCACATGGTTGACACGTGATTGATACCTAGTGGGTCACAGTCTCATCTTAACCAATTGGCACAGCTCAGTGGGAACTGAAACTATTACCATAGGCGGATTTGGCGGCACATTGGCTCCTGACTGCACGTGTAGTCTCCTTAATTGGCTTGTGACTGCAAGTGTAGTCAGTGAGTGGGACAGCAGTGTGTTTGCAGCACGGGCAGTAGTCAGTCGGACTCACAGAGCTCTGAGGGTGACAGCTTTAAACGCTGAGCTGAAGTCAGAAGTCATTGCTGCACCTGCTCTTGATATATGGATAGGAAGTGGAAGCTTAAAAATGCTTGATGATGAAATGTGAGTGTCTTTATCTAATATTACACCAAATATTATGAAAATGTGGTTATCCCATCAACCTCATACATCCCATTAAAATAGTAAGTAGCTATTGGTGTTATTAAACTTTTTTTAATTCTTGCACATACATACTGTTACTTGTAAATGCATTTTGTTATTATATAATTTATGTATGTGTCCGTATCTTTTAAAACAAGTTAGTTTAACCTCCTTTTTGCTAATACCACTGAATTACTGTATAGGGTCTACAAAGTGTGTCACCAACATGAAAAGTTTGGAAAGCTCTGATGTAGGTGTTGGCAATGTTGGGGGCAACAGATAATAAGTATAATGTAGGTGGCAGCGGTGTCCGTAGCGGCAGATTAGGGGTTAATAATATAATGTAGGTGTTGGCGATGTCGGGGGTGGCGGATTAGAGGTTAATGAGTGTAAGATTATGGGTGTTTAGACTTGGGGTTCATGTTAGGGTGTTAGGTGTAGACATAAAATGTATTTCCCCATAGGAATCAATGGGGCTGCGTTAGAAGCTGAACGCTGCTTTTTTGAAGGTGTTAGGTTTTTTTCAGCCGGCTCTCCCCCATTGATACCTATGGGGAAATCGTGCACAAGCACGTTTTCCAGCTCACCGCTACCGTAAGCAGAGCTGGTATTGAGGTGAGATGTGGAGCAAAATTTTGCTCTATGCTCACTTTTCTGCGGCTAACGCCGGGTTTCTAAAAACCCCTAATACCAGCGCTGTCTGCAAGTGAGCGGTGAGGGAAAACTGCTCGTTAGCACTGCACCCCTGTTACCGCAAAACTCGTAATCTAGGTGTAAGACTTTAAAAAAAAGGTGCACCAAACACAACATAAATACATTAAAATAAACACATATATACACTATCTGATAAAAAAAAAAGATTAATACAAATATTAATCTTTTTTTATGAGGGTTAAAAGGTATATATTATATGGCCATGTACTTGACTGCAAAGGGCTATAATAGATATGTATATGTCTATATACAGTATGTGTATGAATGTATATATATATATATATATATATATATATATATATATATATAAATTGTATACATAAATATATATATGTACAGTATACATGTGAATTTATGTGTTTATGCAGAATTATTAGGCAAGTTGTATTTTTGAGGATTAATTTTATTATTGAACAACAACCATGTTCTTAATGAACCCAAAAAACTCATTAATATCAAAGCTGAATAGTTTTGGAAGTAGTTTTTAGTTTGTTTTTAGTTATAGCTATTTTAGGGGGATATCTGTGTGTGCAGGTGACTATTACTGTGCATAATTATTAGGCAACTTAACAAAAAACAAATATATACCCATTTCAATTATTTATTTTTACCAGTGAAACCAATATAACATCTTAACATTCACAAATATACATTTCTGACATTCAAAAACAAAACAAAAACAAATCAGTGACCAATATAGCCACCTTTCTTTGCAAGGACACTCAAAAGCCTGCCATCCATGGATTCTGTCAGTGTTTTGATCTGTTCACCATCAACATTGCGTGCAGCAGCAACCACAGCCTCCCAGACACTGTTCAGAGAGGTGTACTGTTTTCCCTCCTTGTAAATCTCACATTTGATGATGGACCACAGGTTCTCAATGGGGTTCAGATCAGGTGAACAAGGAGGCCATGTCATTAGATTTTCTTCTTTTATACCCTTTCTTGCCAGCCACGCTGTGGAGTATTTGGACGTGTGTGATGGAGCATTGTCCTGCATGAAAATCATGTTTTTCTTGAAGGATGCAGACTTCTTCCTGTACCACTGCTTGAAGAAGGTGTCTTCCAGAAACTGGCAGTAGGACTGGGAGTTGAGCTTGACTCCATCCTCAACCCAAAAAGGCCCCAGAAGCTCATCTTTGATGATACCAGCCCAAACCAGTACTACACCTCCACCTTGCTGGCGTCTGAGTCAGACTGGAGCTCTCTGCCCTTTACCAATCCAGCCACGGGCCCATCCATCTGGCCCATCAAGACTCACTCTCATTTCATCAGTCCATAAAACCTTAGAAAAATCAGTCTTGAGATATTTCTTGGCCCAGTCTTGACGTTTCAGCTTGTGTGTCTTGTTCAGTGGTGGTCGTCTTTCAGCCTTTCTTACCTTGGCCATGTCTCTGAGTATTGCACACCTTGTGCTTTTGGGCACTCCAGTGATGTTGCAACTCTGAAATATGGCCAAACTGGTGGCAAGTGGCATCTTGGCAGCTGCACGCTTGACTTTTCTCAGTTCATGGGCAGTTATTTTGCACCTTGTTTTTTCCACACGCTTCTTGCGACCCTGTTGACTATTTTGAATGAAACGCTTGATTGTTCGATGATCACGCTTCAGAAGCTTTGCAATTTTAAGAGTGCCGCATCCCTCTGCAAGATATCTCACTATTTTTTACTTTTCTGAGCCTGTCAAGTCCTTCTTTTGACCCATTTTGCCAAAGGAAAGGAAGTTGCCTAATAATTATGCACACCTGATATAGGGTGTTGATGTCATTAGACCACACCCCTTCTCATTACAGAGATGCACATCACCTAATATGCTTAATTGGTAGTAGGCTTTCGAGCCTATACAGCTTGGAGTAAGACAACATGCATAAAGAGGATGATGTGGTCAAAATACTAATTTGCCTAATAATTCTGCACTCCCTGTATATGTATATTCATACATTTATATGCACATATAAACACATACATACACACTATAGACATATATTTACACTTTGGAGCCCTTTCCACTCAAATACCTTAAAACATGAAAAAAATCATTTTTATTCAATAATAATATTTAATAATGTGTATTGACAGTAAATATTTTATATTCTGATGTTCTTTATATAATAGAAAATGTTCTTTGTATTTTTAAATTGAGATTCCTATTTATATCTGTATATATTTATATATATATATTCATATGGATATGTAGATTTATATTTATTTCTAATGGCATGAAGAGTCCATGAATCCATTCAATTACTAGTGGGAATTCAACTCCTGGCCACCAGGTGGAGGCAAATAACACCCCAGCAAAGCTTCAAGTATCCTTCCATTACCCACAAGCCCCAGTCATTCTTTGCCTGTGTAACATTGTAGGTGATGTGTGAAGAAGGTGTCTGAAGAAATTAAAGTGTTAATCCTTTAATGGGTACTTTTCCAAGCAAGCAAGGATTGGGGTTATGCGGTGCCCATGTAATTCTCTTTAGTAAGAGTAATGGTGGCTTTTAGCAGTTTGGAAGATGGCGAAGTATGTAAGTTGTTAGACTGGGAGCCAAGATTTTTAGTTTTGCGATACTATCCCGGAGAGTCCTTTGGCTAAAGTCTTGGTCTGCGGATGTGACTTCTAAATCCAAGCTTCTGTTTCTACCTTTTAAGGGTAAGACTTTATTTGGTCCTGGTCTGGCAGAAATAATTTCCACTGCTCCTCAAATCTTTACGAAGGCTCTAGGGGCTCTTTTGGCTGTGGCCAGATCTCTAAGGATTGCGGTGGCTCCTTACCTGAATGATATCTTGATCCAGGCACCATCTTTTCAGTTAGCAAGATCCCATACAGATTTTCTGTTAGCTATTAGCCGCTCTCATGGGTGAAAGGTGACTCTAGGGAAAAGTTCCTTGGTGCCAAGTACCAGGCTATGTTTTCTAGGGACAATCATAGACTCAGTATTTATGAAGATTTTTTTGACGGAGGTCAGAACATTCAAGCTCCTCGAGCTTCAGTCCATCAGTGGCTGTATGCATGGAAGAAATTGGTCTCATGGTGGCATCCATGGATATTATTCCATTTGCTTACTTCTATCTGAGACCTCTAAAGTTATGTATGTGCAATCAATGCTCTCAGATCTCACTCAGAGGATAGTTTTAGACTCTCAAACAAGGATGTCTCTGTCTTGGTGGATCTCCCAGGATCATTTGTCTCAGGGCACTTGTTTCCTAAGAACTTCTTGGGAGATTGTGACCATGGATGCCAGCCTGTTAGGCTGGGGAGCAGTTTGGGGGTCCCTAAGAGCTCAGGGACTTTGGACTCAGGAGGAGTCTGCCCTACCTATAAATATCCTAGAATTGAGAGCAATTCTTAATGTTCTATCAGCTTGGCCAAAACTGAGTTTAGTCCAGTTTATCAGATTTCAGTCAGACAACATCACTTTGGTGGTGTATATCAACCACCAAGCATGAACTCGGAGCTTGTTAGCTATGAAGGAGGTGACTAGCATTCTTCAGTGGGCAGATTCTCACAATTGTCATCTCTCTGCCACTCATATCCCAGGGGTGGACAACTGGGAAGCGAATTATCTGAGCAGGCAGATGTTTTATCCAGGGGTGTGGGGAGTTCTGGAGCTGGATCTGATGGGATCTCGTCTAAACGCCAAGCTTCCAAGATACGGATCAAGATTAAGATATCCTTTAAGAAGCTCTGGTAGACACCCTGGCAGTGCCATGAGATTTCAGTCTAATTTATCTGTTTCTTCCAGTTGTCCTCCTTCCTTGGGTGATAGCCCGTATCAAACAGGAGCAGGCTTCGGTGATTCTAATTGCTCCAGCGTGGCCTCGCAGAACTTGGTTTGCGGACCTAGTGAAGATGTCATCATTTCCCCCGTGGAAATTGCCTCTGAGGAAGGATCTTCTACTTCAAGGTCCCTTCCTCCATCCAAACTTAGTCTCTCTGAAGCTGACTGCTTGGAGATTGAATGCTTAGTCTTTTCCAGAAGAGGTTTTTCTGTGAAGGTTATTGAGACTATGATTCAGACAAGTAAGATTTATTTTAAGGTATGGCATAAATACCTTCATTGGTGTGGATCTAGGGGTTTTTCTTGGAGTCAGGTGATAATTCCCTGTATTCTGTCCTTTCTTCAGGAGGGCCTGGAGAATGGTTTATCAGTCAGTACCCTAAAGGGTCAGATTTCGTCTCTGTCGATTCTTTTGCAGAAGCGTCTGGCAATTTTGCCAGATGTTCAATCTTTTGTCCAGGCTTTGGTTAGAATCAGGCCTGTGTTTAGGTCAATTGCTCCTCCTTGGAGTCTTAATCTGGTTCTTAAAGTTCTGCAGCAGGCTCCATTTGAGCCTATGCATTCTGTTGATATTAAGTTATTGTCCTGGAAGGTTTTGTTTCAGCTGGCAATTTCTTCTGCCAGTAGAGTTTAGGAGCTTTCGACTCTACAGTGTGATTCTCCTTATCTTATTCTTCATGCGGGTAAGGCGGGTTTCCATACTAAATTAGGATTTTTAACTAAGGTGCTTTTGGAACGCAATATTAACCAAGAAATTGTTGTTCCTTCATTTTGTCCTAATCCTTCCTCTAAGAAGGAGCGGTTGTTGCACAATCTGGATGTTGTGCATGCTTTGAAGTTCTATTAACAGGCTACAAAAGATTTTTGTCAATCTTCTGCTCTTTTTTGTGTGTTTTCTGGTAAACGTAGAGGTCAGAAGGCCTCTTCTTCTACTCTCTCCTTCTGGTTGAGAAGTGTTATTCAATTGGCTTATAAAACAGCTGGACAGCAGCCTCCAGAGAAAATTACAGCTCACTCCACTAGGGCTGTCGCTTCCTCTTGGGTCTTAAAAATTATGCTTTTATGGAACAGATTTGCAAGGTGGTCACTTGGTCATCATTGCACACTTTTTTCAAATTTTACAAATTTGATGTTTTTGCCTCAGCTGAGGCTTCTTTTGGGAGGAAAGTTCTTCAAGCGGAGGTGCCTTCTGTTTAGGTTTGCCTGTCTTGTGTATCCCTCCCTTACATTCTGTGGACTCTAGCTTTGGTATTGGTTCCCACTAGTAATTGAATGGATTCATGGACTCTCCATGTCCTTGAAAAGAAAACATCATTTATACTTACCTGATAAATTATTTTCTTTCCTGGCATGGAGAGTCCACAACCCGTCCTTATTTTAAGATGGCTTTTTGTCATTTTTCTAAACCTCAGGCACTTCCTCTATACCCTTTGTGTCTTCTACTCTTTCCATAATTCCTCGGTAAATGACTGGGGATTCTGGGTGATAGGACAATACTTGAAGCTTTGCTAGAGTGTTCTTTGCCTCCACCTGGTGGCCAAGAGTTGAATTCCCACTAGTAATTTAATGGATTTGTGGACTCTCCATTCCAGGAAAGAAAATAATTAATCAGGTAAGTATAAATTATGTTATTAGAATACAATTATCAAATATATATATAAATATATATTTAAAAAGAAAAAGAAAAAAAATTCTATGTGAAGAACATTGGAATGTAAAATATGCATAAAGCACTTAAGGTTTCGCGCTGTAGGTCTAACGAGATGTCAGGTTAGCGCACATAAACAATTAGTTATCTTAAGGTGTGTTATGTATATAAAATATTATATATATATATATATATATATATATATATATATATAAAAATTAATAATAATTGATTATAATTAATATAGTAACTGTAAAAAATACATTCTACTAATTTTTTTAGAATTTTTAAAAACATCTATAATAATTATATACATTATTATTTTCCAATATTTTATAATTAATAAATAAATAATGCACCTTAATATAACTCATGTAAGGTCAGCGCACATGAAGAATTAGTGTGCTCCTGTTGGGTTTATGTGTGTATAGTTCTAATAATTCCAACATAATCTCTATAGGCACCCTTCATTGTTCATAAGAAAATATAAACAATAAAATAAATAAGTCTCCACACCAGCATTATGTGGGATGATGCTGTAGAGCTGTTCACATCCACAGTCACCAAAATATCCTGATGTTCTATATGTATCTCATCAATTAATTTTCCTAATTATTATTTATTTTTTAATCCAACAAAAAAGCTCTAGTTTTTGTAAGAATCATTTGTAGAAAATAGACAATGTATTATGGAATGGTCTAAAAACAAGGAATTGATGGACAACACTACTGGTTTGCTAGAAAATTTTGTAAAAAATTTCCGTAATTTAGTCTCTAAAATGGTACCTACAAAAAAATCCAATGTTTAAAACATACTGACTTCTCATCTATATAAGTATGTTGTAGCATTATTTACTATAACTACAACCATTTGTTTATATTTGTTAGTGGAATTAGTCATTAACTGTTGTTAAGTTAAATTGAACTGACAATTGTTCCAATAGTTCCCTCCTATAATATTTATAATCTAAAATAAAATTTTCCCCGCTTTTATACTCAGGACGTACAATTATACTTTCATCTTATCTCAACATATTTCGAGCTTGTAATTTAATTCTTACCCGTTCTTACAAGTCTCACTCTCACCTTCTCTCACTCACACTCCTATTACTACTTACTGCTGGTGACATCTCTCCAAAACCTATCCTTCAGCCCCCACAACCAATCATTCTCTTCATCCTGCCGCAACCACCTACACAATATTTCCAAAAGTTGCCCATTTCTTAGTGCTGACTTGACTACTGCAATAACCTACTAACTGGACTTTCTTTGTCCTGCCTCCCCCTTCAATCCATCCTAAATGCCTCTGCCAGGCGAATTCACCTATCTCATCGATCTGTATCTGATGCACCTCTATGGGAGTCCCATCACTGGCTTCCCATTCACAGCAGAATTAAATTCAAAATTCTCACCCTAACCCACAAAGCCCTTACCAATGCCGCTCCCCACTACCTATCCTCACTAATCAACAAATATACTCTAGCCTGCCCACTAAGTTCCAACAATGACCTGCTCTTTGCATCTTTGATTATCACCTCTTCCCATGCTAAACTGCAGACTTCTCTCTTGCAGAACCTACCCTCTAGAACGCTCTTTTCTAAGCCGTGTCCTCATTCTGTGTATTGACTTTCCATTAATCCACGCATATACATTTTCTCACTGCAATCTGCCTGAACTTTTTAAAATGTATCATATCTTGCTTATATTTATCCACCTTTATGTTTAATTTAATAAGGCAGCTCTCAGTTATATCATAATTTTATTAATAAGAATATTTAGCTCTTATTTTTTTAGTTAGCACTTCAGGCACCAATAATAAGAACTTTTGTACAAGATAGATAAAATATTACACCATGCAAAATACATATATATATATATATATATATATATATATATATATATATACAGGTATACCCCGCTCATACAGCGGGTTAGGGACCGGAGCCCCGCTGTAAAGTGAAAACCGCCTTAAAGTGAACCAAGGCAGTTTTAGCTATCTTTTCACTTGCCAGTGTGTTTAAAAACTTAAAAACATGTTTAAACTAACATATATTAGTGGTGCAATAGCATTAAGTTTAGTTTAACACTAGCTCAGCACAGTATTCAATAAATACTGTACCTGTAAAATAGTGACAATTACTGTAGTACAATTTGCCAGACTATAACACTGAGACACAGATTGCACTGTAATGCTGTAAACAAAGTGAACTGCACATAACAAAATGGTGCCAGTCACTTTTCTCGTAATCTCACAAAGATTACAGCACTGTTTCAAATCTTTGGAGGTTGAACTTCAGCTCCACAAAGCGCTGTATTAGCGAAGCGCTGTAAAGTGAAGCGCTGTAAAGTGAGGTATACCTGTATATATATATATATATATATATGTGTGTATATATGCTAGGCACAAAGGTGGATTATTTCATAAGCTCAGTAACGCCTAGATTTAGAGTTATGCGTTAGCCGTCAAAACCAGCGTTAGGGGGTCCTAACGCTGGTTTTGGCCGCCCGCTGGTATTTAGAGTCAGTCAGGAAAGGGTCTAACGCTCACTTTCCAGCCACAACTTTTCCATACCACAGATCCCCTTACATCAATTGCATATCCTATCTTTTCAATGGGATCTTTCTAACGCCGGTATTTAGAGTCTTGGCTGAAGTGAGCGTTAGAAATCGCAGAAAAAAGTCAGCCGCAGAAAAAAAGTCAGGAGTTAAGAGCTTTCTGGGCTAACGCCGGTTCATAAAGCTCTTAACTACTGTGCTCTAAAGTACACTAACAACCATAAACTACCTATGTACCCCTAAACCGAGGTCCACCACTCTATTAATTTTTTTAACCCCTAATCTGCCGAACGCACACCGCCGCAACCTACATTATCCCTATGTACCCCTAATCTGCTGCCCCTAACATCGCCGACCCCTACATAATATTTATTACCCCCTAATCTGCCCCCCCAATGTCACCACTACCTATAATTATTAACCCCTAATCTGCCGACCGGACCTCACCGCTACTATAATAAATGTATTAACCCCTAAACCTCCTCACTCCCACCTCGCAAACCCTATAATAAATAGTAATTACCCCTAATCTGCCCTCCCTAACATCGCTGACACCTAACTTCAAGTATTAACCCCTAATCTGCCGACCGAACCTCGCCGCTACTCTAATAAATGTATTAACCCCTAAAGCTAAGTCTAACTCTAACCCTAACACCCCCCTAAGTTAAATATAATTTTATTCTAATGAAATAAAATAATTCTTATTAAATAAATTAATCCTATTTAAAGCTAAAGACTTACCTGTAAAATAAACCCTAATATAGCTACAATATAAATAATAATTATATTGTAGCTATTTTAGGATTAATATTTATTTTACAGGCAACTTTGTATTTATTTTAACTAGGTACAATAGCTATTAAATAGTTAAGAACTATTTAATAGCTACCTAGTTAAAATAATTACAAAATTACCTGTAAAATAAATCCTAACCTAAGTTACAATTAAACCTAACACTACACTATCAATAAATTAATTAAATAAACTATCTACAATTATCTACAATTAAATCAACTAAACTAAATTACAAAAACAAACAAACACTAAAGTACAAAAAATAAAAAAAGATTACAAGAATTTTAAACTAATTACACCTACTCTAAGCCCCCTAAAAAAATAACAAAGCCCCCCAAAATAAAAAATGCCCTACACTCTACTCTAAAATAAAAATGTAACCGCTCTTTTACCTTACCAGCCCTTAAAAGGACCTTTTGTGGGGCATGCCCTAAAGAAAACATCTTTTTTGCATTTAAATAAACATACAATACCCCCCCAACATTACAACCCACCACCCACATACCCCTAATCTAACCCAAACCCCCCTTAAAAAACCTAACACTAAGCCCCTGAAGATCTTCCTACCTTGTCTTCACCACGCCGGGTATCATCGATTCGTCCAGAAGAGGCTCAGAAGTCTTCATCCTATCCGGCAAGAAGAGAAGATCCGGACCGGCAAACATCTTCATCCAAGTGGCATTTTCTATCTTCTTCCATCCGGCGCGGAGCGGGACCATCTTGAAGCAGCCGACGCGGATCCATCCTCTTCTAACGACGTCCTAAGTCCGAATGAAGGTTCCTTTAAATGACATCATCCAAGATGGTGTCCCTCGAATTCCGATTGGTTGATAGGATTCTATCATCCAATCGGAATTAAGGTAGGAAAAATCTGATTGGCTGATTGAATCAGCCAATCAGATTCAAGTTCAATCCGATTGGCTGATCCAATCAGCCAATCAGATTGAGCTTGCATTCTATTGGCTGTTCCGACTTAGGACGTCGTTAGAAGAGGATGGATCTGCGTCGGCTGCTTCAAGATGGTCCCGCTCCACGCCGGATGGAAGAAGATAGAAGATGCCGCTTGGATGAAGATGTTTGCCGGTCCAGATCTCCTCTTCTTGCCGGATAGGATGAAGACTTCGGAGCCTCTTCTGGACCTCTTCTTGCCGAATAGGAGGAAGACTTCGGACCCTCTTCTGGACGGATCGGTGATACCCGGCGTGGTGATGAAGCTTGGATGAAGACTTCAGCCGGATCATGGACATCTTCAGCCCCCACTTGGGCTTGGATCAAGACATTGGAGGCTCTTCTGGATCGATCGGTGAACCTGGCGTGGTGAAGATAAGGTAGGAAGATCTTCAGGGGCTTAGTGTTAGGTTTTTTAAGGGGAGTTTGGGTTAGATTAGGGGTATGTGGGTGGTGGGTTGTAATGTTGGGGGGTATTGTATGTTTATTTAAATGCAAAAGAGCTGTTTTCTTTGGGGCATGCCCCGCAAAAGGCCCTTTTAAGGGCTGGTAAGGTAAAAGAGCTGTTAAAATTTTATTTTAGAATAGGGTAGGGCATTTTTTTATTTTGGGGGGCTCTTTTTATTTTTTGGGGGGCTTAGAGTAGGTGTAATTAGTTTAAAATTCTTGTAATCTTTTTTTATGTTTTGTAATTTAGTGTTTTTTTTTTTGTAATTTAGTGTTTGTTTGTTTTTGTAATTTAGTGTTTGTTTTTTTGTAATTTAGTTTAGTTGATTTAATTGTAGATAATTGTAGATAGTTTATTTAATTAATTTATTGATAGTGTAGTGTTAGGTTTAATTGTAACTTAGGTTAGGATTTATTTTACAGGTAATTTTGTAATTATTTTAACTAGGTAGCTATTAAATAGTTCTTAACTATTTAATAGCTATTGTACCTGGTTAAAATAAATACAAAGTTGCCTGTAAAATAAATATTAATCCTAAAATAGCTACAATATAATTATTATTTATATTGTAACTATATTAGGGTTTATTTTACAGGTAAGTATTTAGCTTTAAATAGGATTAATTTATTTAATAAGAATTATATTTAATTTAGGGGGGTGTTAGGGTTAGAGTTAGACTTAGCTTTAGGGGTTAATACATTTATTAGAGTAGCGGTGAGGTCCGGTCGGCAGATTAGGGGTTAATAATTGTAGGTAGGTGGCAGCGACGTTGGGGGTAGCAGATAAGGGGTTAATAAATATAATATAGGGGTCGGCGGTGTTAGGGGCAGCAGATTAGGGGTACATAGGGATAACGTAGGTTGCGGCGGTGTATGGAGCAGCAGATTAGGGGTTAAAAATAATATGCAGGGGTCAGCTATAGCGGGGGCGGCAGATTAGGGGCTAATAAGTGTAAGGCTAGGGGTGTTTAGACTCGGGGTACATGTTAGGGTGTTAGGTGCAGACTTATGAAGTGTTTCCCCATAGGAAACAATGGGGCTGCGTTAGGAGCTGAACGCTGCTTTTTTGCAGGTGTTAGGTTTTTTTTCAGCTCAAACTGCCCCATTGTTTCCTATGGGGGAATCGTGCACAAGCACGTTTTTGTAGCTGGCCGCGTCCATAAGCACCGCTGGTATTGAGAGTTGCAGTGGCGGTAAATATGCCTGTACGCTCCCTTTTTGGAGCATAACGCAGCCCTTCTGAGAACTCTAAATACCAGCGTTGTTTAAAAGGTGCGGGGGAAAAAAAACATGCGTAGCTAACACACCCCTTTGGCCGCAGAACTCTAAATCTAGGCGTAAGTGTGTTCCTTTGTGCCTAACTTGGATATGTTTTGCAATGCCCCCCGGCAGTTGAACTTTGAGTAAGTGTGTGCCAACCTTCCTGTGGGATCTTTATATATATACACACACACAGTATCGAAGAAGAGCACTCTCACTTAAAGGGACAGTCTACACCAGAATTGTTACTGTTTTAAAAAATAGATAATCCCTTTTTTACCCATTCCCTAGTTTTGCATAACCAACAGAGGCAGCCTTCAAGGTCTAAGAAATTAGCATATGAACCTCCTAGGTTAAGCTTTCAACTAAGAATACCAAGAGAACAGAAAGAAAAATTGATGATAAAAGTAAATTTGAAAATTGTTTAAAATTACATGCCCTATCTGAATCATGGAAGTTTTTTTTGGACTAGACTGTCCCTTTAATGTGACAACTGCCAGGGTGCTAGTATTGGATGAGTATAACAAAACAAAAAAATTGCACTCTCTGGTCTTTTTCAAAATATATAATATATAATTTTATATATATAAAATATATATATATATATATATTCATGAGCTCTGTGTAGGTGCTATTTTCACATACATGTTTTACAATACCCTAAATCCATCATTATGTTTTTATTTCCCGTAAAAACGATCTTATTATATCCAACTTCCATCTAGGAAAATAAAAACAGCTTTATATTGATTTTCATCTGTCTTTACTGAAAATCCCTGTAGTGAAGATTTTCTGCCGTGACTGGAAACTGGAAAAACATATTGCATTTTGTACTTCTATTAAGAGATAAAGTCTATAGATATATTGACAACTTTCTCTGTGTTCTAGTGGATGAACATGCACATGTATTTATAAAGTTTATAATTCATAAGTCAGATGTTGTTACATTTGCATTTTGTCTTTCAAAATGTTATAAAATCCAAACATACCTATAGGAACGTTATTGAATATATCCATCGGTCAGTTCTATTGATGATCTATCTTCTTGGGTGACCAATATTTTTCCCAATAATGTAAAAAACAATTGTACCACTAAAATCTTATTGACGTAATTACCTTTGTTTTCACTGCTTCTACTGAAAAAGAGGTTGGAGTGCCTATTGCAAGATCCCGCAACATTCTAGACATTGATTGCTTGGTCAGTGCAGGAGCATATTTACATCTGTAACTATGTGGCTGTAATGCTCGTGGGATATTCCACTATCAGACCGAACTCGGCCAGTAGTCTTCTTATCCCGGCATCGAGCTGGAATGATAGGGAATATCCCAGAGCAGAGAAAGTTTGCAAGATGAGGTAAGCGGCACTCACCACAGGCAGGATAGTCTTCAGAGGCAACAGGCAGGGAATCAGAGAAAGGCAGTTCAGGGGTAAACCACAAGAAGGGTCAGGCAGGCTGGTTTGGCAACGGTAAAGGAGTCCAAATGTAAACCACTAGAATGGTCAGTCAGGCAGGGTTTGGCAATGGTAAAGCAGTCCAAAGGTAAACCACTAGAATGGTCAGGCAGGCAGGGTTTGGCAACAGAGAAGTAATCCAGAACAATAGGGGTTAATCAAGCAGAGGTCAGACAAGCAGAGTTCAGCAGCAGTAAATCAATCCAGCAATTTAGGGGTTAACAGGCAGAGTGGTCAGACAAGCATAGTTCAGCAGCAATATATCAATCCTGTAGTTTAGGGGTTAACAGGCAGAGTGGTCAGACAAGTGGGGTTCAGCAGCAGTAAATCAATCCAGCAATTTAGGGGTTAACAGGCAGTGTGGTCAGACAAGCATAGTTCAGCAGCAGTATATCAATCCAGTAGTTTAGGGGTTAACAGGCAGAGTGGTCAGACAAGCACAGTATATTGATCCAGTAATCAGTAATCTATCACACCCAGGAGCACACAAAGTAACACCTATACTTGGGCAGTGATAAATTGCTAAATGGCAACTTACATAGATGCAGGATTCGCGCCACAGGGAATCCTATTCGGCATCAGAGTGGAGAGCGTGCGACGATGATGTCAGCGCCGCACGCAACAGGAGCCGACACAGTCCCTGACAACAAGCAGGGAAGCAGGCACCGCACCCCTAGTAATGGTTAGTGCGGCGCGGCGTGACAGTGGCTACTGAAAAGAGGCTAAAATAAATTATAATTTTAAATGCAGTGTATAATTGTTGATAACGAATCATATATACATAAAAAAGTCTTTAATATTCCTTACGGCCATTGTTTATTTTTACTTCTTGTATATGTTTATACGAGATGAGAAATAGTTTTTGGGGACAATTTAAAAGAAAACAGACAAAAAAAAGAAACAAACAACTAGTGGGGAAAAACTTAACACCCTACCAGTGCGCAAACCCAATCACATTTTCTCCAGTCCGCTAAACCTGAAAATATTAATATTTCACATTCCAATGTTCTTCACATGGAATGGGAAATATTTACAGTGCAAACACAGTCAAACACTTTATTAAATATGAATATTGCATAAATATGATTTCACATGTTTTCAGCTTATGATTTTATATAAGTCCCACGGGTTTCAATATCATTTGTATGCCAATGAAACTTAAATCTACCTCTCTGCACCAGACCTACCTCCTTCCTTACTAATGTCACTAACTGTCTTTCTCATAGCTCATCTTGGATGTCCTCTCACTACCTTAAGCTAAATCTCTCCAAAACTGAACTCCTTATTTTTCCCCATTCTTCCAAAATCTCCACCCCCCAATTTTCTATAACTGTCGATAATTCCATCATTACCCCTACCCTGCATGCCCGATGTCTTGGGGTCACACTTGACTCAGACCTTTCCTTTACTCCTCACATTCAGTTCTTGGCTAAAGCCTGCCGCTTCCACCATAAAAACATATCTAAAATTAGACATTTCCTTACACAAGACACAACTAAGGTTTTAATCCATTCTCTCATCCTTTCCTGTCTTGACTACTGCAACTCATTCTTCTCTGGTGTATCTAGCTGCCCCCTAGCAACTTTACAATCCATAATGAATGCCTCTGCCAGGCTCATCTTCCTAACATGTCGCTCTTCATCTGCTGCACCTCTCTACCAATCCCTTCATTGGCTTCCTCTTGCCTCTAGGATCAAACACAAAATTCTCACTCTGACCTACAAAGCCCTCAACTGCACTGCTCCCCCCTACATTTCAGACCTTGTCGCCAGATACTCTCCCTCCTGTCCCCTTCACTATGCTCACAATCTCCTACTCTCCTCCTCTCTTGTTACTTCCTCACATTCCCGTTTACAGGACTTCTCCAAACTGGTCCCTATCTTGTGGAACTCCCTGCCTTGCTCCACAAGACTATCCCCTAGTTTTAACAGCTTTAAGCGCTCCCTAAAGACTGTACTATTCAGGGATCCATACAACCTACACTAACCTTTCCTAACTCCATTGCTTTCCCCTTGAACCCCTTAGAATGTAAGCCTATGAGCCCAGCTGTTTGCAGATTGCCTTCATAAGAGCCGACTACAACAGTGCAACTCTCGGCAGGGTCCTCTACCCATTTGATCCCAATAAATGTTATCCTGTATACCTACTATGTTTATAGCACTGCGGAATCTGTTGGCACTCTACAAATACCTGTTAATAATAATATTAATAATTTTCAGCTCTGTATTGTACATGCTAACCTGAACACATAATACAGCCTGAAAAAGGAATGGCGACATCACTGAAGTGTGAATCTCCCATTAAAGGGACAGTCTGCTCCAGAATTTTTATTGCTTAAAAAGACAGATAATCCCTTCATTACCCTTTCCCCAGTTTTGCATAACCAACACGGTTATATTTATACACTTTTTACCTCTGTGATTACCTTGTATCTAAGCCTCAGCAAACTGCATACTTATCTCAGTTCTTTTGACAGACTTGCATTTTAGCCAATCAATGCCCTCTCATAAGAAACTCCATGGGCATGAGCACAATGTTATATATATGGCACACATGAACTAATGCCCTCTAGATGTGAAAAACTGTCAAATGCATTCAGATAAGAGGAGGCCTTCAAGGGCTTAAAAATTAGCATATGAGCCTACCTAGGTTTGGAATATTAACACAAATCAGGAGCACCAGTTCATCCATTTGAATAAAACATAACATGTATTGGAGAATTACAGCTGGATAAAAAGTTACAAATGTAACCACAAACTATCAGTAAGTAGCATATGCAATTCCCATTGTGCTAACGCAATTTGGCATTAGCCGTAGTCATAGCTTAATGAAAATAATGCATACACAACCTTTTAAAGACCTTCTATACATTGATAGGTTAATTAAAATTCTAACCCTGCTTACTGATTGGTTTATTCATCAACTAAATTCTCTAAGTAATCCACACAGTAGCATGGAGTTAGTGTGAGTCATTTAACCCCTTACTACATTTCTATGAGGTTTGGGAAACAATTATAAACTCATTATTTACATCAAATTATGACAATAAACACTCAAACCTGTATATGTTTGGACCTTATAATATGTAGTTTTAAATGATGTCACTGACAATGTTGCCAAATGCACTTATATTATCTGTTTTATATTTATCTTTATAGAATATTTTAGCAAAAATAGGATTCAATTAGATCAATTTATGAAATGCTATTGCAAGATTAGAATTGTATTAGGTAACATTTTTAAAAAAAAATCTCAATATTTTGACAGTGAAAATTATTTTAAACTTTTAATATAACCAAACTCTAAGGCCTAGATTTAGAGTTTGGGGGTAGCCGTCAAAACCAGCGTTAGAGGCTCCTAACGCTGGTTTTTACCGCCCTCTGGTATTTGGAGTCAGTCAGGAAAGGGTCTAACGCTCACTTTGTAGCCGCGACTTTTCCATACCGCAGATCCCCCTACGCCATTTGTGTATCCTATCTTTTCAATGGGATCTTTCTAACGCCGGTATTTAGAGTCTTGGCTGAAGTGAGCGTTAGAAATCTAACAACAAAACTCCAGCCGCAGAAAAAAGTCAGTAGTTAAGAGCTTTCTGGGCTAACGCCAGTTTATAAAGCTCTTAACTACTGTGCTCTAAAGTACACTAACACCCATAAACTACCTATGTACCCCTAAACCGAGGCCCCCCCACATCGCCGCCAATCTATTAATTTTTTTTAACCCCTAATCTGCCGCTCCGTACACCGCCGCCACCTACGTTATCCCTATGTACCCCTAATCTGCTGCCCCTAATACCGCCGACACCTACATAATATTTATTAACCCCTAAGCTGCCGTCCCCAACGTTGCCGCCACCTACCTACACTTATTGACCCCTAATCTGCCGACCGGACCGCACCGCTACTATAATAAATGTATTAACCCCTAATCCGCCTCACACCCGCCTCAATAACCCTATAATAAATAGTATTAACCCCTAATCTGCCCTCCCTAACATCGCCGACACCTAACTTCAAGCATTAACCCCTAATCTGCCGACCGGAGCTCACCGCTACTCTAATAAATTTTTTAACCCATAAAGCTAATTCTAACCCTAACCCTAACACCCCCCTAAATTAAATATAATTTTTATCTAACGAAATAAATTAACTCTTATTAAATAAATTATTCCTATTTAAAGCTAAATACTTACCTGTAAAATAAATCCTAATATAGCTACAATATAAATAATAATTATATTGTAGCTATTTTAGGATTAATATTTATTTTACAGGCAACTTTGTATTTATTTTAACCAGGTTCAATAGCTATTAAATAGTTAATAACTATTTAATAGCTACCTAGTTAAAATAATTACAAAATTACCTGTAAAATAAATCCTAACCTAAGTTACAATTAAACCTAACACTACACTATCAATAAATTAATTAAATAAAATACCTACAATTATCTACAATTAAACCTAACACTACACTATCAATAAATTAATTAAATACAATACCTACAAATAAATACAATTAAATAAACTAACTAAAGTACAAAAATAAAAAAGAACTAAGTTACAAAAAATAAAAAAATATTTACAAACATTAGAAAAATATTACAACAATTTTAAACTAATTACACCTACTCTAAGCCACCTAATAAAATAACAAAGACCCCCAAAATAAAAAAATGCCCTACCCTATTCTAAAATTAAAATAGAAAAGCTCTTTTACCTTACCTTACCAGCCCTGAAAAGGGCATGCCCCAAAGAATTCAGCTCTTTTGCCTGGAAAAAAAAAAACATACAATACCCCCCCAACATTACAACCCACCACCCACATACCCCTAATCTAACCCAAACCCCCCTTAAATAAACCTAACACTAAGCCCCTGAAGATCTCCCTACCTTGTCTTCACCACGCCGGGTTCACCGATCGATCCAGAAGAGCTCCTCCAATGTCTTGATCCAAGCCCAAGCGGGGGGCTGAAGATGTCCATGATCCAACTGAAGTCTTCATCCAAGCGGGAGCTGAAGAGGTCCATAATCGGGCTGAAGTCTTCATCCAAGCGGGAGCTGAAGAGGTCCATGATCGGGCTGAAGTCTTCTATCAAGCGGCATCTTCAATCTTCTTTCTTTCAGATCCATGTTCATCCCGCCGACTCGGAACATCCATCTTCACCGACAACTTCCCGACGAATGACGGTTCCTTTAAGGGACGTCATCCAAGATGGCGTCCCTGGAATTCCGATTGGCTGATAGGATTCTATCAGCCAATCGGAATTAAGGTAAGAAAATTCTGATTGGCTGATGGAATCAGCCAATCAGAATCAAGTTCAATCCAATTGGCTGATCCGATCAGCCAATCAGATTGAGCTTGCATTCTATTGGCTGATCGGAACAGCCAATAGAATGCGAGCTCAATCTGATTGGCTGATCGGATCAGCCAATCGGATTGAACTTGATTCTGATTGGCTGATTCCATCAGCCAATCAGAATTTTCCTACCTTAATTCCGATTGGCTGATAGAATCCTATCAGCCAATCGGAATTCGAGGGACGCCATCTTGGATGACGTCCCTTAAAGGAACCGTCATTCGTCGGGAAGTCGTTGGTGAAGATGGATGTTCCGCGTCGGCGGGATGAACATGGATCCGGAAGAAAGAAGATTGAAGATGCCGCTTGATAGAAGACTTCAGCCGGATCATGGACCTCTTCAGCTCCCGCTTGGATGAAGACTTCAGCCGGATCATGGACATCTTCAGCCCCCACTTGGGCTTGGATCAAGACATTGGAGGCTCTTCTGGATCGATCGGTGAACCTGGCGTGGTGAAGATAAGGTAGGAAGATCTTCAGGGGCTTAGTGTTAGGTTTATTTAAGGGGGGTTTGGGTTAGATTAGGGGTATGTGGGTGGTGGGTTGTAATGTTGGGGGGGTATTGTATGTTTTTTTTTTACAGGCAAAAGAGCTGAATTCTTTGGGGCATGCCCCGCAAAGGGCCCTTTTCAGGGCTGGTATGGTAAAAGAGCTTTTCTATTTTAATTTTAGAATAGGGTAGGGCATTTTTTTATTTTGGGGGTCTTTCTTATTTTATTAGGGGGCTTAGAGTAGGTGTAATTAGTTTAACATTGTTGTAATATTTTTCTAATGTTTGAAAATATTTTTTTATTTTTTGTAACTTAGTTCTTTTTTATTTTTTGTACTTTAGTTAGTTTATTTCATTGTATTTATTTGTAGGTATTGTATTTAATTAATTTATTGATAGTGTAGTGTTAGGTTTAATTGTAGATAATTGTAGGTATTTTAATTAATTTATTTATTGATAGTGTAGTGTTAGGTTTAATTGTAACTTAGGTTAGGATTTATTTTACAGGTAATTTTGTAATTATTTTAACTAGGTAACTATTAAATAGTTATTAACTATTTAATAGCTATTGTACCTGGTTAAAATAATTACAAAGTTGCCTGTAAAATAAATATTAATCCTAAAATAGCTATAATATAATTATAATTTATATTGTAGCTATATTAGTGTTTATTTTACAGGTAAGTATTTAGCTTTAAATAGGAATAATTTATTTAATAAGAGTTAATTTATTTAGTTAGATTTAAATTATATTTAATTTAGGGGGGTGTTAGGGTTAGACTTAGCTTTAGGGGTTAATACATTTATTAGAGTAGCGGCGAGATCCGGTCGGCAGATTAGGGGTTAATTATTGTAGGTAGGTGGAGGCGACGTTGGGGGCGGCATATTAGGGGTTAATAAATATAATATAGGGGTCGGCGGTGTTAGGGGCACATAGGAATAACGTAGGTTGCGGCGGTGTACGGAGCGGCAGATTAGGGGTTAATAATAATATGCAGGGGTCAGCGATAGCGGGGGCAGCAGATTAGGGGTTAATAAATATAACATAGATGTTGGCGGTGTTAGGGGCAGCAGATTAGGGGTACATAGGGATAACGTAGGTTGCGGCGGTGTATGGAGCGGCAGATTAGGGGTTAATAATAATATGCAGGGGTCAGCGATAGCGGGGGGCGGCAGATTAGAGGTTAATAAGCGTAAGGTTAGGGGTGTTTAGACTCGGGGTACATGTTAGGGTGTTAGGTGCAGACTTAGGAAGTGTTTCCCCATAGGAAACAATGGGGCTGCGTTAGGAGCTTAATGCTGCTTTTTTGCAGGTGTTAGGTTTTTTTTCAGCTCAAACAGCCCCATCTTTTTCTATGGGGAAATCGTGCACGAGCACGTTTTTGAAGCTGGCCGCGTCCGTAAGCAACTCTGGTATTTAGAGTTGCAGTGGCGGTAAATATGCTCTACGCTCCCTTTTTTGGAGCCTAATGCAGCCATTCTGTGAACTCTAAATACCAGCGGTATTTAAAAGGTGCGGGGGAAAAAAGCATGCGTAGCTAACGCACCCCTTTGGCCGCAGAACTCTAAATCTAGCCGTAAGATATTACTCATATGGTGGCATTACATTGCTAGTGCTAATTCCTTAAGAGCACATCATAAGCAACTTCAAAAATATAAAATACATAAGTGAATAGGTAAGTTGTCCATCAGAACGTAGTGATCTTATCCTCTTGTTAACGCCTTTAAAGTGTTAATCTATCAAATACATCTTATGATAACACATAGAAGCAAGTTCTGATTCCCTAAATTTACTATATCAAAATATAAGGGTAAGAACATAGACAAAGCTATCTATCGGAGCATTTAGTGTTGCTCTGTGATGTTATATAATTTAAAGGGACAGTAAACCTAAAAAATAATGTTATATAATTCTGCACAGAGTGCATGTTAGTAGGTATAATGTATATAAATCTCTGCAATTAAGACACATGTTATGTTTAAACATCTCTCCTGTTGCTGAGCACCTAAAACATCCCCTTCTAGTAGAAACTCACATGCTCAACAATTTATATTACTACAGTGGTAAGTGCCTCTAAATCTTAACCAAGAGCTCTGTTCGGCTCTAGGGCTTTGCAATCTCTTAGGGGCTATGTGATTCCCTATTGACATACCTTTCTTAAATGTAAATCTAAATCCTTGTTGTGCTATTTCTACTAGTTTCTCATCCGCTTGTAAGAGTGGTGAATGCTTCTTTATGATGTTACATATCTCATGAAATTGTTTGTTTTTTCATGTCTTTAAGAAGATCAGTTCTGTTAATTCTATCAACTGATGATTTAGCTTTATTTATCATCTTCTTTGTATAACCATGGCTTCTCAATTTGTTAGACAGAATTTCAGAATGTGTATTGTATGTTTCATCTGTACTACAATTGCTTTTGAGCCTGGTGAATTTCCCCTTTGCAACTGATCCAAAAATTCTCTTTGGATGATTACTATCATGAAGGAGAGTGTTTCCAGTTATAGGTTTGATATATACTTCTGTGTGTATTTTGTCATCACTTCCCCCTGATAATTTAACATCCAAATAATTAATTTCTCCATTATTGTATTCTGAAGTAAACTTGATCCCTACATCATTTGTGTTCAAAAGGTTAACAAAATCCTTGGCATTATCACTGCCACCCCTCCATATGAGAATCAGATCGTCTATGAATCTGTGATAATAAACAATATTGTCCTTGAGGGGATCCTCACATCCATAGATGTGGGACAGCTCCCACCACCCCATAAAGAGGTTGGTGTATGAGGGGGCAAATTTGGCCCCCATGGCTGTCCCACATCTCTGGAGGTAGAAGATCCCCTCAAATTAAAAATAGTTATGAGTCAAAAGAAACTTTGTAACTCTCAATATGTACACCCTGAATGAATCACTAACATCTGTCTTTCTGCTCATGAAAAAATCGATAGCTTTTAGTCCCATAGGATGGGGGATTGACGAGTACAGAGCCTGTACATCAATCGTCAACCAACCATACTCAGATTTCCAGGGAATTGTATCAATTTCCCTAAGTGTCACACTCTGTCTGTATAAGCTGTCTTGTCTGGATGGTTGGATCTCAACTGCAGATATACAACTAAATATATAACTGGTGGGTGAGAGTAGATTCTCAAGATAGTCTATAGAAATATATTCAGGTTAGTTTTGAAGAGGAAAGAGTTAAACACTTCTGTGTAAGTTCAGGATTATTTGGTTACAGGAGAGAGTCCTGTTTAATTCACTGCTTGTACTGTGGTGGTATACTTAAGTTTGTGCTGTTAGATACTGGAGCAACTGGAGGTATGTATCTTTGTTATTGAAGTAACCGGAATAAAGTCCTTTTGTTAACACAGCATTAAGATTCAATCCTTGAGGTATTGACAGGTAGCCGTAGAGGGAGAGGTGTGCAGCTGCAGGCTCTGTGCTGCGAGAGCAGAGGGTGTGTGCGGAAGCACCAATGAGGAGGTAGAATTCACTGACAGGCTGATGCAGCGTAACTAGTATCGCAGTGAGGAATCTTGTTTGCGGGGAGACCCGCGCTGCTGCAGAGGAGAGCGGGGAAACTTGTTTGCTCACCGGAGTGAGCTGAGGAAGCTGGTAAATGTTACTCAGAGATACCGGAGTTGATATGGTGAGTGAGGATCCGCTCTTGCTGTTGTTTACCCCAAAGACACAAGGAGAACCCCTGCCGGGGTTGCACTCGGTATACAGTTCAGTACACTTTAATAGCTGGATGTCACAGTAGGTGAAATGGCTTCTGTAAGTGAAAGTTATAATCCTTCAGCAGTGGTTTAATTGTTTCAAATGGTATAGAGCCTAGATTAGAGTTGTGGTAGCGTCTCTGCCAGAGAAAGAGTTCACAACTGAAATTAAATGGCAGGTGAGAGGGGGAGGAGCAGTCTTAAATAATGTTGGAGTTAAAGGCATACACCCCATACCTGACACTAAGTAATTGTTTGATGTCACGTAAGTAACTTGTCAGTCCCTTGACCAATGGCTGTAGAATCTCATCCAGCCACTGAGACCAGTGTTCAGTCACTGACCCTATGCCGCTCACTATGGGGAGGCCAGTCATATTTTCTATCACTTTATGGATTTTAGGTAACAAATTGAAAACTGGTATGACTGAATGGTTGGATGTCACAGTAGGTGAAATGGCTTCTGTAAGTGAAAGTTATAATCCTTCAGCAGTGGTTTAATTGTTTCAAATGGTATAGAGCCTAGATTAGAGTTGTGGTAGCGTCTCTGCCAGAGAAAGAGTTCACAACTGAAATTAAACGGCAGGTGAGAGGGGGAGGAGCAGTCTTAAATAATGTTGGAATTAAAGGCATACACCCCATACCTGACAGGTCCCCCCATCAAAGGTGCTGCACCGCAGCAGGAGGAGCAGGCTTGTCCGGATGAGCCGAGTGGAACCGGGCAATCAGTCGGGCGGTATTTATGTTGGTTGACGGCTCCCAAGAATCTTCATCGGGGGAAAACCCCTTCCAACGGATGAGGTACTGCAGGACACCCCTGTAAATTCTGGAGTCCAGAATGGAGGACACTTCGTATATGTCATCATCGACCACTATGGATGGTGTTGCAGACACTGAGGTCTGTTGTCTAGTCGGGGTATAGGGTTTTAGAAGCGAGACATGGAAAGTAGGGTGCACCGGAATCTCAGGTGGGAGATTCAAGGTTACTGCGTTGTCATTCACGAGTTTAGTGATTTCATAAGGTCCGAGGAAGAGATGAGAGAATTTCCGACTAGGTGTCTTTAGTTTAAGATGTCGAGTGGAGAGCCAAACCCGATCACCCACCTTGTAGATAGGAGGGATCCTTCTCTTGGAGTCGTAGTAACGTTTCTGTCTGTCTTGTGCTGCGGTTATATTCTCTTTAAGGAATGTGAATATCTCGGACATAGTGTTGGATGTCTCATCTACAAGAGGAGAGGTGGTGTTTAGATGCGGGAAGAGATGAAAAGTAGGGTGGTATCCATAATTGGCAAAGAACGGTGTATTCTTAGTGGAGGCATTCAGGGTATTATTATATGCGTATTCAGCTAAAGGTAAGTGGAGGGTCCATTGATCCTGTTGGTTGGAACAGTAGCACCTAATGTATTGTTCTATCCACTGGTTAACCCGCTCAGTTTGCCCATTAGTCTGGGGGTGGTAAGCGGTACTATATCGATGATCAATCTTAAGTACTGAACAGAGTTCCCTCCAGAATCTGGAGGTGAACTGCGAACCCCTATCAGATATGATGATAGAGGGTAGTCCATGAATGCGTACCACATGGGATAAAAAGAGGGCTGCAGTCTCAGAGGCGGTGGGTAGTTTTTTATATGGAATGAAGTGAGCCATCTTCGAGAGGTAATCCACAACTACCATTATGATGGTCGACTGGTTTGAGCATGGTAGGTCTACGATGAAATCCATCCCAACTGTATGCCAAGGTCTTACTGGTACGGGAAGAGATTTCAAAGTACCGTAGGGTTTGGAATGTTCATGTTTCGATACAGCACATACTTGACAAGACCTTACGTAGTCGTCTACTGTTTTGTGTAGATTGGGCCACCAATAATTCCTTTTGATGAGTTCAGTTGTTCTTTGTATCCCTGGGTGACCAGCTAGTGGAGATTCATGGCGAACTTGGAGAACGTGATTTCTTAACGTAGGTGGGATGTAAATCTTCCCCTGTACGTAGCTTATTCCATTGGAATCTTTTTCTTGTTGATCTTTGGGGTAGGTAGTGTCCTTATCCTGGTGGAACCGTAAGGTCCGATATTTATCGGTAAGAACACCAATAAAATGTTCCGGGGATAGTATAGGCTGGGCAGGTAACTTTTGAGAAGGACGTGGTAGATGTCTGGAGAGAGCATCGGCTTTGCCGTTTTTAGACCCTGGGCGGTAGGTTATGTGGAAATGAAATCTGGTGAAGAAGAGACTCCAACGGAGTTGTCGAGCCGACAGGGATTTACTTGTTTGAAGGTATTCCAGATTGCGATGGTCGGTATAAATGAGTATCGGATAAGTAGTACCTTCTAATAAGTGTCTCCAGTGTTCTAAAGCGACCTTGATCACAAGAAGCTCCTTTTCGCCTATGGGATAGTTCTGTTCTGGTGGTGTCATTAATCGGGAATAGTATGCCACTGGGTGAATGGGATCAGATGGAGTTTTCCGTTGGGAGAGTATAGCTCCTAGAGCGTAATCCGATGCATCCACCTCAAGAATGAACTGGAGTTTGGTATCCGGGAACTGGAGGATAGGTGCCGTGACGAAAGATTTCTTAAGGTAGTCAAATGCTTGTTGGGCCTCTGAATTCCAAAGGAAAGGTGTGTGTGATCCAGTGAGTTTACAGAGAGGTCTGGATAAGTTGGAGAACCCCTTGATGAACTTCCTGTAGAAGTTGGCAAAACCCAGGAACCGTTGGACGTCCTTTCGAGAAGTAGGAATTGGCCAGTTTTGGATGGCTTGAATCTTTCCATCTTCCATCTTCACACCAGACGATGAGATGTTATAACCTAGGAAGGTTATTTCGTAAGTGTGAAAGGAGCACTTTTCCGGTTTGGCATACAGTTGATGTGTTCTTAGTCGATTGAGAACCCAGCGTACATGTTTCTTGTGATCCTCTAAGTTGTCTGAGTAGATCAGGATGTCGTCCAGATATATCACTAAGCACACGTCCAATAGATCTCTGAATATGTCATTAATGAAATATTGGAACGTGGCAGGGGCATTACAAAGCCCGAACGGCATGACCGTATATTCATAAAGCCCATAGCGGGTCCGGAAGGCAGTAAGCCACTCATCTCCCTCTCTGATCCTGACCAGATTGTAAGCTCCTCTGAGGTCCAGTTTGGTATAGATGGTAGCCTTGCTAAGTCGTTCCACCAATTCGGGAATGAGGGGTAACGGATATCTGTTCTTCTTAGTTCTTTTGTTAAATTCCCGATAATCAATGATTGGACGTAGGGACTTGTCCTTATTCCGTACGAAAAAGATTCCAGCGCCAGCCGGGGAAGTAGAAGGTTTAATGAACCCTTTTTTGAGGTTTTCATCAAGATAAGTCTTGAGATGTTCCAACTCAGGTTGTGAGAATGGATAGATATGCCCATAGGGTATAGTAGAACCTGGTAAGAGTTCTATGGGGCAATCGTAAATATGATGAGGTGGTAGGGTTTCCGCTTGTTTTTTATCGAAGACATCCAGGAAATCGTGATATTCATGAGGAACGACTTCTTCAGAGAGTTGTAATATGTGTTGCTGAGGATAACAGGATTCTTTACAATATGGAGAATCTAAGTGGACCTGGAGATTTTGCCAAGATATGGAAGGTTGATGTTGTTGAAGCCAGGAAAGGCCTAGTACTATGGGATATAAAGGAGAGGGTATGACATCGAAAGTAATGTATTCGGTATGTCCCTTACCCAGGGTGACCTTAAGTGGCACTGTGTGGTGTGTTATAGGACCAGATTTGACATAGGTACCATCAATCACACGAATTGAGACAGGAACTGCTTTGGTAAGTGTAGGTATTTTATTCTTTTTTACAAGGGTTAAATCCAGGAAATTGGAGTAGGCCCCCGAGTCTATAATGGCTTCAGTTTGGAGGGTCCGATGGTCCCACTGTAAGAGGAGAGACATAGTACAATAAGCTACGTTTACAATTTTGTTAGTCAAGCATACATTTACTTGTCTAGGCTTACTTCTTTTTTGGCGTTGGAGGAGTGGGCATTCCTTGACTGGGTGCGTGGGTGATGCACAGTACATACACAAATTCTTTTGTTGTCTGCGGTGTCTTTCTTCCCGTGTCAGTGGTCCTTTTGTGAATCCTATTTCCATAGGAGTGGTAACTTCTTTTGGTACTTGTGGTGATGGGTAGTATCTTTGGTTACCCTCAGATTGTTGTCGTTCAGACCTCCTCTCACGGAGTCTCCTATCTATCTGAATAGATAGGGACATCAGCCCTTCTAGGGTTCTAGGGATCTCAATTCGAGCAAGCTCATCCTTCAATATGTCGGATAACCCGAGGCGGTATTGGTTTCTTAATGCTATCTCACTCCACTCTGAGTCCTTCGTATATAACTTGAACTCGGAGAGATATTCTTCTACAGGTCTTCTTCCCTGGCGCAGTGAGCGCATCTTTGCCTCTGCGGTGAGCTGCTTCTGGGTGTCCTCATATAGTAAGCCCATCTGTGTGAAGAAATCGGTAAGAGATCCCAGGATAGGATCATTGTTCTCTAGGAATGTGTCCGCCCATACTCTGGGTTCGCCAGTAAGGAAAGAAATGGTAGTCATAACCTTGAGCCTCTCGGTATGGTAGGTCCTAGGTTTCATTTGAAAAAGCAGAATACAGGCATTCCTGAACTGTCTGAAGAGTTTTCTGTCTCCTGAGAATCTCTCAGGTAAACACACATGGGGTTCAGGAGTGTTATCTCTTATGGCTGCTCTGAGGCTGTCATTTTGGAGTTGTAAGTCTCTTAATCCATGGGACAACTGGTCCACCTTTTGTGTGAGATTATACACAACAGTGGGTAAATCTGCTGGATCCATTGCTTAGGGCCGTTTAATATGTCACACTCTGTCTGTATAAGCTGTCTTGTCTGGATGGTTGGATCTCAACTGCAGATATACAACTAAATATATAACTGGTGGGTGAGAGTAGATTCTCAAGATAGTCTATAGAAATATATACAGGTTAGTTTTGAAGAGGAAAGAGTTAAACACTTCTGTGTAAGTTCAGGATTATTTGGTTACAGGAGAGAGTCCTGTTTAATTCACTGCTTGTACTGTGGTGGTATACTTAAGTTTGTGCTGTTAGATACTGGAGCAACTGGAGGTATGTATCTTTGTTATTGAAGTAACCGGAATAAAGTCCTTTTGTTAACACAGCATTAAGATTCAATCCTTGAGGTATTGACAGGTAGCCGTAGAGGGAGAGGTGTGCAGCTGCAGGCTCTGTGCTGCGAGAGCAGAGGGTGTGTGCGGAAGCACCAATGAGGAGGTAGAATTCACTGACAGGCTGATGCAGCGTAACTAGTATCGCTGTGAGGAATCTTGTTTGCGGGGAGACCCGCGCTGCTGCAGAGGAGAGCGGGGAAACTTGTTTGCTCACCGGAGTGAGCTGAGGAAGCTGGTAAATGTTACTCAGAGATACCGGAGTTGATATGGTGAGTGAGGATCCGCTCTTGCTGTTGTTTACCCCAAAGACACAAGGAGAACCCCTGCCGGGGTTGCACTCGGTATACAGTTCAGTACACTTTAATAGCTGGATGTCACAGTAGGTGAAATGGCTTCTGTAAGTGAAAGTTATAATTCTTCAGCAGTGGTTTAATTGTTTCAAATGGTATAGAGCCTAGATTAGAGTTGTGGTAGCGTCTCTGCCAGAGAAAGAGTTCACAACTGAAATTAAACGGCAGGTGAGAGGGGGAGGAGCAGTCTTAAATAATGTTGGAGTTAAAGGCATACACCCCATACCTGACACTAAGTAATTGTTTGATGTCACGTAAGTAACTTGTCAGTCCCTTGACCAATGGCTGTAGAATCTCATCCAGCCACTGAGACCAGTGTTCAGTCACTGACCCTATGCCGCTCACTATGGGGAGGCCAGTCATATTTTCTATCACTTTATGGATTTTAGGTAACAAATTGAAAACTGGTATGACTGAATGGTCGACCTGTATATATTCTTTAGTCTGTTGGTCAAAAAACCTTTCTTCGAAACCCTCATCAATTAGATGGAATAGCTTCCTTTCTACCTCGGGGTGGGGTCTGACTCCAATTTGGTATATTGTGTATTATCGCTTAACTGGCGAATTGCTTCCTGGATAAAGTATGATCTATCCAGGACAACAATTGAGCCGCCCTTATCAGATGCTCTCACTACTATGTTGTGATTATTTTTAAGTGTACTAATCACTCCTTTTAATTCTCGTGTGAGGTTAGGTTTAGTGCTTTCTGATTTATAGGCCAAAACTGTCAAATCATGTTCTATTCTTTGTTGGAACTTTTCTAAGATCGTTCCCCTGCTTTGAATGGGATAAAAAACAGATGGTTTTCTAAATTTTGGTGTAACTAGGCAGTCAGACCCATACTCTAGGTTACCCCCTTCTGCTACCAAATCCTCCAATGCTGCTAGATCACATGTTTCACTAAAGGATAAATCACAAGTAGTATGTGTGGAGATTCCATGTAACTTTGATCTTAAGTTGTCATTAGTGATGTCATGTACATCCTTTGAGAAATGCTTTTTAAGAGTTAGGTTTCTGATGAGTTTATTAATGTCTAGTATTGTCTGAAAAAAGGTTAAAACTCTCATCTGGGACAAAGCTTAAGCCCAACCTCAACACTTTTCTTCTGCATTTGTCAAGTGATGTTTGGAGAGATTAACTATAATGTTCAATTGTATGTCATTTGATTTTTGCCTCTCCTGATGGGGTATCTGTTTTGTCTTATGGAATCTTTGCCTCTCCCCCCCCCTTCTGGTCTTGTGTTTTTTTTTTTAAAAAAAAACCTGGGCTAGATCTCTATGGTCAGATTCTTTTAAAATGCCTACTACAGTATTACTGGTAGAGGGGGTTGCTAGGTACTTTGGGACTTCACCTGTTCTATCTTGTGAAGGGTCATAATTGCTAATGTTACTGCTGACTTTTGGTCTCACCGTTTGTGTTTCATGAACACATGTGTTAGCACTAATTTCAGTCCTTTCTTCCTCCCCTGAGGTAAACCCATCACCTGAGTATTCTCCTTGTGACTCAGCTTCACTGTCTGTAAATGTTACCCTTCTCTGTGTGGGTGTATTATCTCCATGATGCCCCCCTCTATTAGTGTTGCCTCTACTGTTTGATCGACCTCTGCCCCTTCCTCTACCTTCTGTAGTTGGACCTTTGTTTTCTCTGCCAAATGTACACTTTATTTGTGTCATAGTCGGATTGGTCCCTGAGGTATTTTCCTTGTTTAACCTCCATTATCAGTTTTTTAGTTTCTGCTATGGAGTTTTTAAGAATCTGGTCAAATTTAACAAACTGTGCTTCCTGACTTTCGTATACTCAAAACCTCTTGTATGGCATCTATTTGTTTAGAAATCTCTAAGCAATTTTGTTTTGTATTCAATTAATAATAACATCAATTTCAAAGAACAGTCAGTAAGTGTTCTATTCCAAATTTTGATAAACTCTGCATCCTCTGTACTGAAGGTGGGAAATTTACTGATTCTCAGTCCCCTACCTAGGTTTGGCTAGTTTCAGCTAAGAATACCAAGAGAACAGTCAATTTGATGATAAAAGTACATTGGAAAGTTGTTTAAAATGACATGCCCTATCTGAATCATAAAACTTTAATTTTGACTAGACTGTCTTTTTAAGCTTATGTCTATATATGTATACAAATGTATTTATGTGTTTATATGTGTATATACTGTATGTCTATAAATACATATATACACATATAAATACATAAATACATATGCATACACATATAAATATATATATATACATACATATACATATTTAGACATGCGTATTTATGTATCTGTATGTTAAAGCCCTTTGCATGTCACCTGAAACCTCATATCTTTGAGCCCTTATAATTTTTGTATGCAAATTTCTTCTTTTTTTAAATAATTTTTATTAGACAGTGTTGAGTGTAACTGTGCTGTACAATATTTTTTTTGATGTGTTTTTAGTCGAGTGTAGCAGTTAACCAGAGCTCTGAAGTCACACTCACGTGTTCGCATTTACTTTCAACTCGTAATACATGCGCTCCTTCCGATGAGTGCAAACAACTGCATTAATGCTCATGCACAGAAGTTAGCGCTTCACTTGTAATCTAGCCCAAAGACGGGAACCTTGTCTGCCCACAGATTTAGTACATGGGGCCCTAAAACTATTCTTTATAGGGACACTTAAGTCAACATTTAGATAGAGCATGCAGTTTTAAGAGACTTTCTAATTTACTATACCAGTCTTTTTATATGCACACTTTCTGAGGCACTACCTCCTACTGAACATGTGCAAAAGTTCATAGTGTATATGTATTCTAGTCTGTGATTGGTTGCTGGCTGTCACATGATACAGGAGGCCAAAAAATGGGGAAAATATATTTTTTCAGAAGAAAGTCTACTGCTTGCTTGAAATTCAAAGTAAGTGTCATTGCATTGTTTTTTTTAGTATGCAATTCTATTGTATTTAATGGTCCTTTAACCCCTTCAGACTCTGCATGGACATCACATATTTCTTGGTTTTATTTAATTAAAATTCTGTATTTTGTATTTTTCTCCTCAAAAACTTCCTAGAAAGTCTTGAGAGAAAAACTGCAATGACAGAAAGTCAGGCATCAAAGAAGACAGCCATGGCACACAGCCACATCAGAAAGAGAGTAAGCAACGTTTTAACCTTTTAAATATTGATTTTATTTCATTTAGGAATTAATTTCTTGAGCTGCATTTCCTTTTAGCATAAGTTGACCTAAAAAGGGTTATTTTATAGATGTTTCCAATATATGGAACACAGGATTTAAAACAAAATTAAACGTAACATAATGAACATAATGGGGCATATGTATCAAGCTCCGAATGGACCTTGATGCTCCGTGTTTCTGGCGAGCCTGCAGGCTCGCCAGAAACAGCAGTTATGAAGCAGCGGTCATGAAGACCGCTTCTCCATAACCCTGACCGCCTGCTCTGAGCACTGTGAGCAGGTGGACAGACATCGCCGGAAATCAACCTGATCGGGTTGATTGACATCCCCCTGCAGAGTATTTGAAAAAATACTTGTTTTACAATAAAAATGATCATTTATGATGAAAAACAAAAGCACCAAGATTCAAAGGCCGCAGTGCTCTGAAAAGCAATGTCTACTGTGACAAATGCAACATTCATCTATGCTTTGTGCTAAGTAGAAACTATTTCAAAACAGCTCATCACAATCAGACACAGTCCATGAGAGGGGGGCATCTGTAAGGAGAACCCACCAGTGGTAGAACTCAGGTCTTACAGGCCATAAGAAATGTTTTGGAGGCCATGCAAAAACATAACATTCAGTAAGTTGTATTTTATTTCAGACAATATCAATGCAAAGTTCATACATATATCATTTTTGCTACACTGCAGGTCAATCATTCAACAAAAGGGAAAATCCCATGTGAGGTTTAATGAAATTTCGCTCTTTATGTCCATTATAGTGGACTTGAAAAAAACATGTTCAAGATGTCACTTAGCTTAAAAAAGTTTAGTATCATATTTGGATGAAGGATTATATTTTCCTATAAAAAAAAATTTCACTCAGTCCAAATAATAGTTTATGTAGAAACAAATAGTTAATCTTTTTTTATGCAGTTCTAGATGTAGTAAAAGGAACATATATATGATAATTACATTTTCGGGAATCAGATAGAGCAAGCAATTTTTAAAGAGATTTTTAAATTGACTTTATTCATTAAATATGTTCTCTTGATATCGTTTGTTGAAAAGCATACCTAGGTAGGCTCAGACGCAACATTGCGTTACTGGAATCTAGCTGGTGATTGTTGGCTACACCTCAATGTTTCTTGTCATGGGCTTACTAGATTTGCTCTGAAGCTGATTTTAATCATGTTTTTAACCTATCCACAATATTATATACAAACAATAGATCTATAATACAAATGCATTTTCTTTTTGCACATTTATGCCCCTTTAAGAAAGTTACTGTGCTTATAATGGGATTTAATCTTTCTGTATTCTACAAAAGACCCCACAGAACTGCATGATATCTCATAGGTACATTTTTAAAAATATATATTTAGCTGTATGGGTAGCAAGAAGTGTGACAATTGAATGCAAAACAATGAGAAACAAAATGGTAGCTTTACATGCTTTAAAACCACTGATTGTACATGCAGATAATCTGCAATGCTGTGATTAATTTCTGATATATATATATATATATATATATATATATATATATATCAAAATTACTTTAATTGCCATTTAAAATATATAATAGTAATGAGATTCCAAGCTGACACAGTCTCTTGATTACATAACATGACACATTATTCGGATTTTCTTCTCCACTGCTAATAGACATTCTCACATTATGAAAGGAAATAAGACCTCCAATGTTTTACTTGATTATGTTTATTACATTCTCATAAAAATATATAAGCTATAATATTTGGACTATAACTGTAGAAAAATAAAGCAATAGTTAGAAAAAGAATGTTAATTAGGGATAGGAACCAATTTACGATCCAGTATTAGCGTTGCTCACTTCCTGTCTTGGCTTTTCTGAAGAGGCCATCAGATATGCAAATTGATGTGTGCTATACATTGTAGCTCACATACTAGTATCATTTCAATATTTAACCAACATCTGATTAATAGGATAACTAGTATGACAATTTAAATATATCCAATCCTCCTGGTGTTTGTGAATAAAATAATTCCTTTAAGTGCATCTGTGAATAGAAAAAAAAATGTGGATCAATAATTGTCTATGTATCTAGTCCTCTGAGATTGCAGTACTTATGCTTGGAGTACTAAACAGCCTATTAAACTATAATGTGGAAGATAATCATGTCTGTGGTTTGCTTAAATGCCTCAAGAGACTCAACTGAAATACAAAATCAAATGTAAAGATACAAGAGAACAAAAGACACGTGACTGAGTATTGAGTAGGCTAAGGTTTAATTAGTAATTCATGGATGGCTATGTAATGCAGACCGCTGGGGATAATAGAGACCTTATGTGGGTGATTATCAATGTGTGAGAGGGGAGAGGAAAGTCATTAGTTTAAAATATGATACATTATATAATATGCTTACAAAAAATGCAATAAAAATGATATATCAATATATATATATATATATATATATATATATATATTTTTTTTTTTATTTTTTTTCAAATAGCTAATGAACTTTGTACTGAGTTCTCTCTACAGGACAAACTAACACTATTCATCTTAAAGGGACATGAAACCCCAAAAATGTATTCCATGATTCAGATAGAGCGCACAATTTTAAACAACTGCCCAATTTACTTCTGTTATCTAATTTGCAACATTCCCTTGGTATCCTTAGGGACAATGCTGCATTTTGTGTAAGTAAAATAATATGTATCCGATCGTCTTCTCCCCAATAGAGGAAGTGAACCCGCTGCTTTCAAAAAATCCAAGCACTTCCTACTACCACGGAGTGCCGTAGCAGTGGTGAAATCAAGCCACTTAGTGTAGAGATGCGGAGAAGAAAAGAGCAGGCACTACTGAGGGGTAATTACCATAAAAAGTAGAAATTTATTGGAAAGACAAGAACAATAAAAACAGCAAGTGCTGGGCGCTATTATATGAAGCCAAATAATTATCCCTCAGTAGTGCCTGCTTTTTTCTTCTCAGTAAAATAATCTAGCCATATTGCAACTGAGACATACAATTAAAATAGAAGGAAGATATTCTCTGTTAGATGACTAGTAACTTGACCTTCTCATTATGATATGGTCGATATTAGATAACCAAAGTAATACATCCATATTAAATTAATAAATATGCGGATGCTCTTATAATGCTCTTTTAAATATGAGGTCAAATGTCCATCTGAATATATTTAAACAAATAAAAGTGTATAAATCACAAAGTCAAAATACAAAAATAATAATAAAAAAAACTAAAACAAATAGGAAAAATACACTTTTCCTATTGGATGACAGAATCAGGCAAAATGGAGTTTTAATATTGGCTGTTGAGGTTCACACTGTCAAATGCTGCTAGTACAAATCTGTATAAGTTAGCGGAGAAAGAGGGAGACGATCATAGTTTAATGCTGTTCTTAAAATTTGACATATAAGATGAAGACAAATGTTTACTTACGCATATTTGTATGCTACTTGTGAAGGCTACACCAGGAAAAACTGCAGAGGTCAGAATAAAAACTTATTTTAGGAAATCAATGAAAAAAAACTAGCCACAATGAAACCACTGATGGAACATATGAGTGGTAGGACAGATAAACATACAGTTGGTATCTCTTGACGTCTGCAGTGTTTCCTAACTGTGCTAAGGTATACTGGCCATGTTGAAACTGCCTGTTTATGTCAAAATCTAGCATAATATTATTCCATATCTAATACTGTATAATAATGACATGGCAGTGTTTTCATACTTAAAGCTGATTTATATGAGCATGGAGTGGGCTACTTTGTAATGAAACACATAAGGTTCTCATTATGCATAACTTGAAAGAAGAGGAGAAAAATAATTTTAAAGTATTTAAACCATAAATAAATCCAAGGACCATTAAATATAGCAGAATTGTATAATTGACAAAAGGACAATGCAATGACACTTACTTTGATTTTTTTGTTAATTCCACCCCCCCCGTAGCATGTGACAGCCATAAGCCAATTACAGAATGAATATCTGTACATACTGAGCACTTTTGCACATGCTCTGTAGGAGCTAGTGCCTCAGAAAATGTGCATATATAAGGACTGCGCAAATTTTAATAATGGAAATAAATTAGAAAGTTGTATGCTCCATCTGAATCATCCAAAATGTAATTTTGACTTCAGTGTTACTTTAAACAATTAATGGAGCAAATATATTATTTGTGCTGGCATTACAAAATTACAAAATCTAGCCCCAAGGGTTTTCCAAAAAGGCAGCCAAATTCTAAAAACATTATCCTCTAAGAATATATATTATTTAATTAAATGTTAGTATATGTAGGGATCATCTTAAAAATGTGGCGGTAGAATTTAACACAATAATCAATCACATATTTGCTGTGGGTAGGCAGAACAAAGTCTGCACAGAACAAAATACAAGGCCAAGAAGCAGATTATGTATGGAAGATTTGAAACAGGTACCTGTTGCAAAAATCAGCAGACTAGGTCCTATGCTTATTTCTATTGGCAGTGACAGGGTTGCTCTATTAACAAATTCCTACTTTCTCCAATGGGGTCGCTTTATCAAAGACTTAGCTAGCCTTCGCCCCCCCCCCCCCACGACTGCAGGTTCTCACAAGAGAAACTGCATTCTGTATTTATGAAGCGGCGGTCATCAGACCACTGCTTCTCTAACCTCTTCACCACTTCTTATGTGGCGATTTCAATTGAAAGCTCCTGTCCGCACGTGATTGGCTGTGTACGGGCAGAGGGGCGGCGTTGCAAAAGAGTGAAAAATTGTGTTCTTGTGCAACGCTGAATTCCGGCATCAGAATTCAGTCCACCAGAGGCGAGCTGCGGTGGACAGGGGCGCGTATGTACTGTCCTGTCCGCCGTAGCTTGATAAATCGACCCCTAAATATTAGCTGATGATCAAATTGCATCATCTTCCAGATAAGCATGACAGCTATTGTTTTCTATGGAATGTGTTATGCATTACTAGCAGCAGATGGGTCGATAACAATCCTTCAGAAAAAAATCAACTTATCATAATTATTTATCTGCAAAAATCTCCATAGACTTTAATGAAGATTTTCTGTTGAAAACCAATAGATAAGGTTTTTCTAAAGGATTGAATGTTATGCTGCTATATCTGGCCAGTCACAATATATGAGCAAACCCCTTTTCCCTTAAGGCTGCATTGACCTGGTGTTAAATGTTTATATAAGCCTCAAGGCAGCCTAAATGGTTGGATCAAAAATAAATGATTTCTTAATCAGTGTTTAACATCCACAGCAAGAAAGAGGACCTCAAGGTTCCCTATTACTGCTGGATAGAAGAGGCTGAAGACAGGTGATGCTGGATTTTACTTAATTTTTTGTGTTTTTTTTTTTATTAGAATTGGGTTTAGTTACTTAGGGCCAGATTACAAGTTGAGCGCAAAATATTGCTTCTGCAAAAGCGATATTTGTGCTCAACTTAGCATAACCAGCGCACACAAATGTGCACTGGTATTACAAGAAAGGTGCAATGCGAACGCGACCTCGCGTTCACATTGCACAGAAGCATTTGTGCTCATGAGAGCACGATTCCATAGGCTCCAATGGGAGCCTCGCTCTAATGCTGTAATACAGTGTTTCTCACCCTTTTTGTAGCAAGTACCCCATCAGGCATACATATTTGTCCCCCAAATGCACATAAATATTATAAGGTAACAAAAATAAGGGAAATGCCCCAGAATGTGTGTAAAAGATAATGAAAAATCAAGCCACTGAGTACCCCGTACCAAAGCTACAGATACCCCCAGGCGTACATGTACCACAGGTTGACAAACTAGGCTGTAAGACACAGCATGAAAACTAGCGCAGCGAAGGGGGTAAGTAGCGCAGCGATGGGCAGCAAATGTAAATATATATGTATATGATTATATACATATATATTTATGTGTCAATAGGTGTATATACACATATTAACACATAAATATATATGTATATAAGCATATACATATATATACAGTATATATATATATATATACATATATATATATACTGTATGTATATATATATATATATATATATATATATATATATATATATATATATATACACAGGGAACACACAGTTCCCCTAGACCGCAATCTAAAGGCACTTTTCAGGGCTGTTTTTTTTTTTCAAACACCCAATAGCCACCAACTTTAGCCCACAAAAACTGCATAGTGCAGTTAAATAAAAAATTAAACTATACATTAATTAAACTATACATTAATTTGGGGCCAATTGGGGCAATTTAAAAAAAATAACCAGAGGTTTGACCTCTGGTTAAAGGGACACTAAACCCACATTTTTTCTTTCATGATTCAAATAAAGCATGCAATTTTAAGCAATTTTCTAATTTACTCCTATTATCAATTTTTTTTTTGTTCTCTTGCTATCTATATTTGAAAAAGCAGAAATGTAAGCTTAAGAGCCGGCCCATTTTTGGTTCAGCACATGCGTAGCGCTTACTAATTGGTGGCTAAATGTAGCAAACCTATTAGCAAGCTCTACCCAGGTGCTGAACCAAAAACGGGCCGGCTCCTAACCTTACTTTCCTGCATTTTCAAATAAAGATAGCAAGAGAACGAAGAAAAATTGATAATAGGAGTAAATTAGGAAAATGCTTAAAATTGCATGCCTATCTGAACCAGGAAAGAAAAAATGTGGGTTTAGTATCCCTTTAAGTTTTTGAGCGCTAATTGCTACCACTTGTAATGGTTGGTTATTTATTGCGCCCATGTAAACGGGCAATTTTGCACATTTGCAGGTGCGTGATAAATTTGAGCTCCACTTGTAATCTGGCCATTAATATTTATTTTAATATTAACAGGTGAGTCAATGTGCCAGCTGCATTACATGATTTAAATGCTGTCAGTTCTACTATTATCCATTGGGTTTGCTAAGTCAAAAAGGCAAAAACTTAAATTGAAAGCCCTGTATATAATTTATGGTCAACGAGGTGATACAGATTAAGTGCAATATATTAATACATTTCTCAAATACATTGCTCAAATAGGGCTAGATTACGAGTGGAGCGCAAAATATCGCTTTTGCAAAAGCGATATTTGCGCCCCACTTAGTAATACCAGTGCACACAAATGTGCACTGGTAAGAGCAAATTAGGTGCTCGCATTCGCATTGTAGAGTCTCCAATGGGAGCTTCGTTCTCATGATGTGAAACACGGCATGAGAACCAATCTAGTGCAGTGAAGGGGATAAGTCGCACAGCAATGGGCAGCAGATTGAAGCATATATTTATATGCTTATATACATATATATTTGTGTGTTTATACAAATATTAACACATAAATATATATGTATACAAGCATATACATATAAATTTACAGGGAACACAGAGTCCCCATAGACCGCAATGTAAAGTCATTTTTCAGTGCCCCACACCACACCTGCCAAATTAAGCCAAAAAAAACTGCTTTGTGCAGTTATTTGTAATAAAATTAAAGATGCTAGATTTTTAATTTTAATAAAGGCACACTATTCCTAATTTTGCGGTCAATTTGGGGACAAATAAAATGAACCAGATATTTGATCTCTGGTTAATTTTATGAACGCTAATTGCTACAGAGAGTAATGGCTGGTTATTTATCTTGCGCCTGTAAACGGGCGAATTTGCCCATTTACGGGGGCATGATAAATTAGTGCTCCACTTGTAATATAGCCCATAATGTTTAATTAAATGTTTTCATAGTACTTTGTAGGTTACATGCGAAATAATGTGATTTGAATATGTTTACAATGATTTTTTTAAGCACCCTTCTACAAAAAAAATATCTAATTCAGCTTCTAAAGTAGACATTTTTGTTTTTCTTTTAGTACTAGCTTCCATTTTCTGTTTAACATTTTCTGTTTAACAGTGCATTAGGGAAAACACAATGACATAGTGTATAATTACAATAATGTATGTATAATTACAATAAGTACAAATATTATTCATAACAGCCCCCATTAAAGGGAGAGTATACTTACCTAAATTTAGTTCTAGTAAGAAAGTGCTATTTATCCTTGTTGTTTTTTTTAAGGCCAATATATTTTTGTTCTGTGACATTTGTAGTAGGCCTGGCAATTAGGGAGGACACAGTGACAGCTGTGAATTGTGTGCATCTCTGTAGAATTCATCACCTCTTTATATAGGATGAGGTGAACTAACTAAAGGTCAGAGGTTATATCATTTTTCTCAGGACTTTTCCTCTCCACACCTCACAACAGGAAGGTATACACGTTCTCCATGTGTTATTTTCACTCATACATGCCCATCCCTTAGTGAAATACTGCAGACCATGACATAACAACCCAGTAGGAAGCTCATAGCAAGACAGTTGCAGAAGAATTTTAAGTAATAAGAGGATTTAGATCAAAGGCTTGAGGGTACGTCAGAGGTCTAAAGGACTAGGGTGTTGACATATGGGTCAGTCTGAGGTCTTGGTTGGCAAATAATGTATGATTTGTATTTGTCCATTCACAGCTGGGAGGATGATTTGGGAAGTCTGGAGAATGAGGGAAAATTACAGTAGCACTGTCTCTGGTTAAATTTAGCCAACTGAATTTAAATAGAAAAGTGGAAGAGCTTATTGCAGATAAAACTAAAAGTATAGTTTATAGTCACCTATTTTGAACTATCAGAGTTTCAAAAATACCTTCCATTAAAGGGACATTAAACACTCTGCAATATACTTTCATTATTTATTTTGTCCTCTTTGCCTGTAATTCCATTCTGAAATTGTGAGCTTTTCAGTTCCTGTTAGAAATGGAAGTGCAGAACACTGTTAAATCCAGCACAGCCATTGGCTGCACACTCTAGTGACCTATTTATAACTGCCCCTAATTGGCCACAGCAGAGAAGGTAACACAAGTTACAACATGGCAGCTCCCAGTGTTTTATAGACACTAAAACTTTACACTTATTTTGTCACTTTTTAAACAACTAAGGAAACTTTAAAAAATACATCTACATGTTAGTCATGGACTAATCTTTTCTTTGAATGCATCATTCTATCTAGCATAGTGTTTAATGTCCCTTTAATATCTATAAATGAAATACCTAAATAATGATAAATTACATCTGCTTCACACACATTTGCAGCTTCTTCTTCATGTTTTACCAGAATGTGCTCTATTCCTAGAACGTATTCTCTAATCTCTAGTCAATTCTTCTACATTGCACTAAACTGACAAGGTTATTTACTACAGTGTAAGTCACTTCTTCAAATTATGTTTTGTGCATTGCTGGCAATGGGATGGAGCAGCCAAAAAACTATTGTAAAACTAGAGGGGCAATGCTTCTTTTTTACAAAAGAAAAAAAAAATGTAGATTTTGTAATATTAATTTTTCTTGTAAAATATTTGATAAGATTAAAGGTCAGTTATGTTTCCAAAAAATGGGTAACTGTTACAGAATAATAAGAAAAATGGGCTCCATTTATCAAATGTCGAGGGGACATGATTCACTGTAGCGAATCATGTCCTCTGGACATTGCTGCATGCAGACAGCATACGCTGTCCTCATTTATCATTGCACAAGCATTTCACCAGAAATGCTTGTGCAAGGCCGCCCCTGCTCACTGGCGGCCAATCGTCCACTAGCAGGGGCTGTCAATCATCCTGATCGTAATGGATTGGGATGATTTCAATCCTCTACCTTTTAAGTGGTGGACAGGTTAAAGGGATATGAAACCCAAATTTAATTTTCTTACCCTTAGGGACCAGGGCTATTTTTACAATTCTGCGGTGTTTGTGTTTAGCTGTAATTTTCCTCTTACTCATTTAATGTACCCACACATATTATATACCGTTTTTCTCGCCATTAAATTGACTTTCTAAGATACGATTACTTTCATCATATCTCATAATTTACTATAATTTTTTTCTTTTTTTAAATATGATGAAAAAATTTAAAAAAAAACACACTTTTTCTAACTTTGACCCCCAAAATCTGTTTCACATCTACAACCACCAAAAAAAGACCTATGCTAAATAATTTCTAAATTTTGTCCTGAGTTTAGAAATACCCAATGTTCTTTGCTTTTTTGCAAGTTATAGGGCAATAAGTACAAGTAGCACTTTGCTATTTCCAAACCATTTTTTTTCAACATTAGCGATAGTTACATTGTAACACTGATATCTGTCAGGTATCTTTATTTAAATAAGCAGGAATATAAGTTTAAGAGCCAACCCATTTTAGGTTCAGCACTCTGGGTAGCGCCCTGGTGGCTACATTTGAGAAACACGTTACGTGAAAACTAAGTTATATGTTTATCACTCTGTGCAAAGCAAATTATTTAACTGTTGTTATTTAATAATTCCAGGTGCTATAAATCATCTAAAAGTAAAATTAAAATACTATCACATATTGGTGTAACTAGTTCTTTTCATTTTACGTACCCCTTCAAAGTTATAATTTTCTCATATGCATTTCTAACAATTGAGTAGTTGAGTTACTCACTTAGATACTAATTTAAAAGGGCATAAAACGACTGGGCACAACAACAATAGTTTAGTTACTGAGGATACTATTGTATTTTCACCAGAGCCGGCAGCTCTCTTAAAAACTCTTCTTTTATTTTAACCCCTTACTGATGCCAGTTGGTGAAGCTCCAGATACTCATACTGGGTGCTGCCATCTTGGAGCTTAAGTATTTTTACTCTCTGTAATAGCTTTTTTACAGTGGTTTTGAGCTTGGTGCAATGTGCATGATACAGAGTAAGAGCTTTATATTTTTGCAAGTGACTGCATTGTTCAATATCACGGGTCATCAATTGTGGACCTCCATAGTTTTGGAAATACATTTCTCATGATGTTCAGCCATTTCAGCTGGCTGAGCATCATGGGAAATCTAGTTCCAAAACCTCTGGAGAACCACAATTGATGACCACTGTTTTATATGTTTCATGTGGCCTTGATGATATGTAACTTTTAAACTATGTATAAAGCTGACAAAATGTAAACTTCCTGCTCTGTATTGCATGTGCTAACCTGAAGCACACATTAAAGCTGTGAAAAAGCCGGCAACATCGCTGATTTGTGAATGTTCACCACTTCTATCACAGAATATTTGAGTTCCAAGATGGTGGCACACAGTATTAAAATGTGGAGCTTCACTAACTAGCACCTGTAAAGACACAGATATTTGCACTTTCACACAAATAAATCTTGTACTGAAATTAAATTAATCGAATGCCACATCCCATGGCCATATTTTGCATTCGTTTGAGAAAGGAATCACAGAATGCAGATGCCTAGCTGTTATTTTATCTATTTAATAGCTGATAGCTGTTTTCCCTTTTAGGAGCCAAACATATTTTCATGTAATTACAGTTGTTAACTGTGAATGCAAATTTTATTTTTTATCCACACTAAGATACTACATATTGTTATACTTTTGTTTTACTTATATTATATAGGATCAACTGACACTATTCTTTTCTTTAAACTTTTTATTCCCAGCTTATATTAGCTTTCCAATTACATCTACAATAAATGTGCATAAATGATATGCCATTACAAACCACACAAATATACTGTATACAGAGAGGAATGGTATAAGTATTAACCACAGACAAATGCCTAATTAGAAAAAAGATGTCAGTCATAGACCATGGTCAACATTGGCAAACCCTGGAAGCAGCCAACAAGTCTTCTCATCATTTCCAACTGTGTAAACAACCTGCAAAAGCATTTATCACAGACAGGCCTCATAAAGTAGACTTTACAGACACATAAAAATAACTGTCTAGAAGAAGTCACTGTAATAATGTTTTAATTATAGGCACCTATGAGCAAGGTCTCCAAAGCTGTGTCTGCAACTTGATAAAGGGAATCCATATCATTTTTGTTTTACATTGAGCATGATTCCTATAAAGGAAATCTGAGGCTGTGGTCTCATTTGTGTGTAGATATAATTGTGGATAAAAGAAAGGCACTGTTTTAGAGCTTGGTTCTTATCAGATAAGAAATCTGTCATTCAGTAGCTGACCTACTCAACAGAGGGACCTGGTCTACGTTTTTGTTGGGGCCAAAGTAAAAGTAAAGCAAAAGTAATAATATACATTCTGCTCTGTATAATGATTTTGAGGATAGATAAATGGACCTACAAGCTGCACTAATACAATTCTCCTCTGCATTAGGATTGTACACATTCTGCACATGATTATGTATATAAATTGGCTGTTATGGGCATCCTCCAGCTCTTGGGCCCTGATGCCACTGCACCTGCTGCACCTGCTGTAGTTCTGCCCCTTCTGTCATTTTCACCCTGACTACATGATAAATAATTGAGGATATTCTCTTTTTTCAATGACAAGTTGTAACCCCTCTTATATGTATTGGGTATGAAATAACATCTTATTTTTTAAGCCCAGGATCATACTCAAGACATGCCTAGGACACAGGAAACACATTTACCCTATCACCCATCCCCCATTTGGAGGCCTAAGTTCATGTTGTATATTTTATTATGTAATATTATGCTTAGGCTGTATTTGCCAAAATTGTGGAAACCTTTTGCAAAACGTATATTTTTGAGGTTAGATGGCTCTTAATACAACTTTTTTTTGGAGTAATACCATAAAATTATGTATCAATAGAAAGATAAGGTAATGCAACAAAGTTTGTTCAATTATCTGTATTCTATGAAAAGTTATAGCCAAATAACCAGAAAAAGGAAGCACAACTTGCTTAGGTTGATATGAAGTTGCTTTCCTTCATTTGAATGTAGCCAATGAGCATGAGTGTTTAGAGAGCCAATCAGGTGTCATGTTGTTTTGCAATGAGCCAATAAAGTCACAGTAGGATTCAGCTAGTATTGATGTCATGTATTGGAGCTGAGAGGAGGACATTTGTCAGTGTGTTATGTGATTGCTATTAAGCTGGTTGGTGTTTTTTGTGTTCTTTCATTTAGTGAGCTTGTAAAACGTAATAAAATTAAAGTAATGCGCAAAGAGTTGACTGGTCACCCAGAAAGCAATGTAAAATAGTACTATTAAGTGAACAAGGATACAGTTCTGAAGAAATTATAATAACTATAATAATAATAACTAATATTTATATACCGCCTTTCTCCCAGTGGGACTCAAAGCGCTTTTTCAGCACTCGCTCTCTGAATTAACCAAATCGGCAGCTGAATAGTAATAGTTGTTACTAGAATAAATATTGGTGGAAACCTAACCAAAGGTGGCATTTCTAAATTTTTGAAGAGGTATAAGGAGGCTCAGTCACTACAAAACCAAACTGGTAAAGGCAGGAAAAGATGCACAACAGCATGTGATTATAGAATAATTGAGAGACTGTGCCTACGTGACAGAAGAAAATCATCTGGGTGTATACAAGATGAAATTGCGCAATACAATGTGAAGTTGAGCGCGGACTGTTCGGCGCAGACTGCAGGAATTTGGTCTAAATGCTAGAATTCTAAGAAAAAAGCCATTTTTATCTCTCAAACAAAGGTTGAAAAGATTAAACTGGGCTAAAACCCATGTTAACTGGACAGCGGAACAATGGGACAGTGTTATTTGGAGTGATGAGACCAAAATCTCCCTGTTTGGTAGTGATGGCATAAAATACGTAAGGAGAAGAATCGGAGAAGATTTGCATCCTGATTGCATTACACGTACCATGAAACACCAAGTTAGTGGTATGATCTGGGGTTGTATGACATCTAACGGTGTGGGCAGAATTTGCATGATTAATAGGAATATAAATGCCCAAAAATACATAAATGAAATACTTGAGCCCGAACTGAAGCTTTACGAACTTGATCTTTTCCAAGATAATGAAGCATTTATATTTTAACAGGATTCAGCTCCATGTCATGTTGCTGCTGTGTGAAAAAAGTGGTTTCAAGATAATCATATTCTACTGCTAAAATGGCCTGGGAATAGCCCAGACCTTTACCCAATCGAAATACTATGGAGCCAACTAAAGAAACTTGTTAGTCAGAAGGAACCCAGCAATAAAACCCAATTAATAGAAGCAATAATTCAATCTTCGTTTCACATTATAACAGCTGCAGAACTAAAAAAACTTGGTTCACTCCATGTGAAGGCGTTGTAAGGCCGTAATTAACGCTAATGGTTACCTAACTAAGTATTAACTGACATGTTGAGAATTTTTGTATATATCATTTTTTTTATGTTTCACTTTTCTTCTTTATAACTGCTGTTCTAATAAAAAAAATCTTCATAAAAGTTATTGCATTACATTCTGGATTATATTATCTTTACATTGATATATAATTTTATGGTATTACTAAAAAAAAATGTGGTGTTATGAGCCATCAAACCTCAAAAATACACTTTTTCCAAAAGGTTTCCACAATTTTGGCCACTTCTATAATATGCTAAATAAAAATAATTACTCAGATAAACACTGAATAATTTTGTAGGTTAAATTAACAAATAGAGGGAGATCAGACATGAAAATACATTTTTGAACCTCAATTAATGCAAAGAGACCTATTTATCAAGCCGTCAACCGCAAATACGCTGGAATTCCGCAGCGTAATTGTGGCGAGCTTGATTTGACCTAGTTATCAAAGCCTACAGGCCGGCAAAAGTTGAAATTTGTGACGTAACATACGATCCGCCGGTCTCAATCCGACACAGATCGATGCTTACGTCATTACAGATGTTCCGAATACAAATTCGGCACTATCTGACACCTTTTGCAAGTTATCAAATTTCTAACAGGTACGCTCGCCACTATTCAGGCCCAGCATACCTGGTTTTCAATCCGCCACCCTGGAAGCCGCAGATGCCATAGGAATCAATGGGAGTCTGAAAGCAGCGAAAGCTTATGTTCGATGCTGCAAGATATCCCATTGATTTATATGGTAGAAAACCTGTAACGTTTACACCTAACACCCTTAGATAAGCCCCGAGTCTAAAAAACCCCTAATCTGCCGCCCGACACCGCCGCCACTAAATAAAGTTATTAACCCCTAAACCCCTGGCCTCCCATATCACTACCATTAACTAATCCTATTAACCCCTAAACCGCCAGCCCCCCACATCGCCATAAACTAAATTAAGCTATTAACCCCTAAACCTAACAACCCGCTAACTTTACATTAAAATGACCTCATCCCTATCTTATAATAAATTAAAACTTACCTGTAGAATTAAATTAAACTATATTAAACTATTAATTAACCTACCCTAACTATTATACTAAAATTACATTAAACTATATTAAACTATTAATTAACCTACCCTAACTATTATACTAAAATTACATTAAACTACCAATTAAATTAACTATATTACATATTTTAAAACCTAACCCTACTCAAATTATTTAAATCTACAATTTTTTTTTTTTTTTTAAATCATTTTTTTTTTTTATTGGATTAATCTCCACAAGAAATACATCAAAAGAAAAAAATATAAGAATCGCAAAAACATTCCATATATATAAGTGCATGGTAAACAAAACAATGAGATGAGAGCTAATATATCATGCAATTTGCGAGGACCAACTAAATCTTGTTGGAGCTTTCATTAATAAATTAAAAGGGAGAGGGAAAAAAAAACAAAAAAAAAAAACCCCACCGCTGAGCCCAAGCCAGACCAGCCCACCGATATTAAGACAGTTATAATCTTATATTAACCAGGTGCCAGGAAATTTATTCAGAAGCACTAATTCTGCAAAACTTATAGACAAACGGAATGGGTACAAGATCTGTTTTTGCAGCGGGAGAGGATAGGATTCAATAATTGGAAGCCAACCAAGAAGAAAATCTTCGATTCTCTTCTCCGAGGCATCTTGTAGGTGAAATGATTCGAAAATAATTTGTTCTTGTATTTCTTTTTGGACTACCGAGAAACTCGGTTCTCTATTCGCTGTCCAATTTTTAAGAATGAGATGACGAACTGCAAGAATAATCGTATTAAATATACGGGTCAAACAAGGGGAACTATCATTAACTTGAGGGAACAATACAATTACATCTTGTAATGCAATAGAAATATTTACATCATAAAGAGTACTAAGCCAAAAGCAGATCTTAAGCCATAATTGGTTTAATTTGGGACACCACCAAAACATGTGGAATAAATCCGCTCTGGACTTAGAGCAGCGTGGACAATTCCCTGCACTAGTGGGAAAATACTTTTGAATTTTCGCTGGGTGTAAATAATAATTATTCAGCAATTTCACGTACATTAAACTATATTAAACTATTAATTAACCTACCCTAACTATTATACTAAAATTACATTAAACTACCAATTAAATTAACTATATTACATATTTTAAAACCTAACCCTACTCAAATTATTTAAATCTACAATTAACTATTTCTAAATTACAAAAAAAAGTAAACACTAAGTTACAAAAATTAAAAAAAACACTGTTACAAAAAATTAAAAACCACAGTATCAAAAATAAAAAAGAATTACACCTAATCTAATAACCCTATCAAAATAAAAAAGCCCCCCAAAATAAAAAAAACCCTAGCCTACAATAAACTACCAATGACCCTTAAAAGGGCATTTTGTGGGTCATTGCCCCAAAGAAATCAGCTCTTTTACCTGTAAAAAAAATACAAAGACCCCCCCAACAGTAAAACCCACCACCCACACAACCAACCCCCCCAAATAAAAAGCCTATCAAAAAAACCTAAGCTCCCCATTGCCCTGAAAAGGGCATTTGTATGGGCATTGCCCTTAAAAGGGCATTTAGCTCTTTTACTGCCCAGACCCTACTCTAAAAATAAAACTCACCCAATAAACCCTTAGAAAAAGCTAACACTAGCCCCCAACGATCCACTTACAGTTTTCGAAGACCGGACATCCATCCTCATCTAAGCAACAGAAGTCTTCATCAAAGACGGATGAAGTCTTCATCCAAGTGGGCCAAAGTCCTCATCGAAGCCGGCAGAAGTCTTCATCCAGATAGCATCTTCTATCTTCATCCATCCGGCACGGAGCGGGTCCATGTTCAATATATCCGGAGTGGAGCTCCTCTTCTTACGATGGTCAACGTAGAATGAAGTTTCCCTTTAAGGTACGTCATCCAAGATGGCGTCCCTTACATTCCGATTGGCTGATAGAATTCTATTAGCCAATAGGAATTAAAGGGGAAAAATCCTATTGGCCTATTGGCCAATAGGATTGAGCTCGCATTCCATTGGTTATTCCAATCAGCCAATAGAATGCGAGCTCAATCCTATTGGCTGATTGGATCAGCCAATAGGATGAAAGCTCAATCGTATTGGCTGATTGCAACAGCCAATAAGATTTTTCCCCTTTAATTCCTATTGGCCTGGGAGCGGCGGGATAGGGGTTAAACATTTTAGTATAGTGGCGGTGTTTAGTGACAGGGTATAAATAAAGTTGGTAAAAAGCCGAATAGCAGCGAGATCAATGACTGTTAGTTAACAACAGTCCGCTGCTCATCGCCCCGTACTTGGTGCGTGTCTTTTTGCAGGCTTTTTTTATAAATATCGAGATCGTATTCAGGTCTGCGGCCGCGATGTTAGGCGAGCGTATTGGTGCCGCTGAATGCAGCATAGTTGACGGCTTGATAAATAGGCCTCAAAGTGATATGGCTATAATAGGGTGAGTAGCACTAAGACTAATTTGTTTTCCTTTGCGGACCATGTTACTTTCTGTTATATTGAATCGGGATGGTACAGGGCGTTGAGAATAAAACTATAACCTTCACAAAATAAAAATAAAAGTTGGTGGCCTAGATTACAAGTGGGTCAATACAATTTTATTGCACTTGAACACTAACTGCGCTCAAGGTAAATCAATAGCGCTCCCATGTTAGTGCTGGTATTAAAAGTTAACAGTAAAAATTTAAGATGTGAGTGAAAGGCACAGGGGCGCTAACATATGGAGGTCAGTCCCTCTCCCCATAGACTTCTATGGGACACGCTAAAAAAGCTTTTTCTTTTTATTATTTTTCTACTCACCCAAGGCATGCAAGACAAACTGCGCTAAAGGCAAAGGTGTGTTAAGAATACTTCAAATACCTATGTTCTTCACTTAGAAGAAAATTATATTTTTAAATATATACACATATATACAGTATATACAGTATATATATATATATATATTTTTTGTAAAATATATAACTATATATCTATATAAATATACATATACATATATATATATATATATTGTATATACATATAACTACACATATATAAAGCTCTTCCCAGCCAAACACTTTACCATATCCTTTTAAATCCTTTTAAAATATTTTTTTTTCTATATAAAAATAATATTTTTATTAAAAATGTTTATATATCAATGAAATACTTTATTTTAATGTTTTCCATGTGTTTTGTGAAACTTTTATTTTAACCCTAATACTTTACTTCAGGTCGTGGGTCGCATTAATTCTTCCAGCGCTATTTTAGCTTGTGCTTGAGCGAAACCATACATTTCTACTTGTCATATAAGCAATATTTGCTGCAGGCGCAATCTCCATTGAAAGTATAGGGCATGCTAAAGCAATGTCAGCTGCGCTAAATCTTCTCTGCTAAATCTGTTTTACCATTGACTTGTAATATCAATTTGCAAGCTAATTATAGCACGGTCTAGCGATATTGATATCGCTTACCGCGCTATCATTAGCGCTTTACTTGTAATCTAGACCTCTATATTTTTATAAATGCATTTTTTCTATGGGCTTAATTATTAGCATAACCTAAGTAGCTTACAGATATTAAAATACAATTTGTTAGAAAAGAAAAAAATAATATACAGACTATCTAAAACAACTGAATCTTACAATGTTGCTGGAAACCATAGGACCAGCATTAATGCACTGACCTGCAATGAGTTCACCACAAAGCAAGTGCATATGAGATGTTTATTAGTCAACAGCAGACACATAACTTCCGTGCTATTCTTTCTTCTTTTATTATTTAAGATACATTTATTACTTTTTTTTAAATTCAACAATTTGTACAAAACAGTTTGATATTTATTGTTTGCTTTATATAGCTATTTATTCATAGAGGATAATTATAGTCGTAAATCTGTACATTTCTCAATTTATATTTCCCATATAAAAGTCTCTTTTGACTCTTCATAGTTCATATGGGCATCATTACCTGGTAATCAGTTCCAAATACATTTCTACAATAAATTGTTTCACAAATGCTTTTCATTAACCCTTCAACTTTGACAGTATATACAAGTATATAACATATTAGTGTGCAGATTTAACTCAGCTATTTATACACAGTACATGATATTCTTATTGGTACCTTAGTCACAATATAAACTTTGTGGTAATATTTATGAAGTTAAACTTTAAAAAGTTTTATTTTTTGTATATAGCAATAGACATGTCTCTTGGTTTTTAAATAATATATCTTATTTTATTTTTGTTACAGAAAAAGTCTTTGATTTTTCTCAGATTTTTTCCCCTATTTTAATTTTTTTTTTTACATTTTTTGTTATTTTGCCAAATATATGAATTACCTTTGGTTAAGGTATTTCATGATCTGACTAAAGATCCGGTTAATATAACTACAAAGATAACATTCTGCCTTTGTTATAAAATTGTCTCAATAAAGAAGTCTAATACAATAATTTGCTTGTTAATTACCCTGGAGGGAGTGGGAATAAAACACAGGATGTGTTGATCAATTAAACTCTTCCTCTTATTTTGCCAAATGTCTTGAGGGAAATTTTTGTTCATCCCAAATATACTTTTTGTTTCTTGATCTATAACTAAATTTGTCATATTTTCCTTCAATTTATATTAATTTTCTGAATTCTGTGGTCTATGTATTTCTAAATAGATATCCCTTTATATATATTATATATAATCATGTATATATATATATATATAGGTATAGATATATGTTACCAAAATACCATCAGATATATGTTGAAATATGTATTTATGAATAAATATAGCATATTCTTTTACGTAAAGAACATTGTAATATATTTATATATTGTACCAACATACCATCAAATATATGTAGAAATATGTATTTCTAAATAATTATAATTTGCGCTAACCCGTCATGGAAATATGAATATTTCACATTCCAATGTTCTGCACAAAGCAGAATATGTTTTATGTATTTGTAAATAAATATTCCTTACCGGAAACAGCAGTTATGAAGCATCGGTCTAAAGACTGCTACTCCATAACCTGTCCGCCTGCTCTGAGGCTGCGGACATCAATCCGCCGGATCCTATACGATCAGGCTGATTGACACCCCCTGCTAGTGGCCGATTGGCCACAAATCTGCAGGGGGCGATATTGCACAAGCAGTTCACAAGAACTGCTTGTGCAATGATAAATGCCGACAGCGTATGCTGTCTGCATTTAGCGATGTGCAGCGGACATGATACGCTACATCGTATCATGTACGCTCGCACTTTCATAAATTGGCCCCTTAGTGCTTTAGGAAACATGACTTTAGGAAACATGACTTTAGGAAACATAACTAAATACATTGTGTTGATGACGACCATGTGTCATTATCTTGCTGTGGCAGGGATCTTAAAGAACTCATTGCAGTCCCCCTGCCGTCACAGGCAGTTGTGAGGTGGCGTGGCCAAGTTGCCTGGCATTGCTGGAGGAATCTGGGGATGTCAGTGACATCATCAAGTATCCATGATTGTGGTGATGTCACTAGGCCCTGGAAACCCATATGGGTCAGGCTGCTGCAGATAGCTTAAGGAAGTTGGATGAGGAAGTAAGTGTTCTAATCCATTGGTCTCAACTCCCCGAAGTCCTAGAACCCCCAAAATACTCAGTATAAGGCAATCACCTTGTGTGGAATAAAGATTAAAGGGACATTCCGGTCAAAAATTAAATGCACATAGATTAATTACATCTAAAAATAGAAATATATTTGTAATATACATGTATTGGCAAAATGCTTCTAGTAAAAGTTAACACTGTTATAGTACTAACATTTTCTCTGCACGTGCATGTGAAGCATAGCTAGATATTTAAAAAAATGCAGCTGATCAGAGATCCAGTGGGGCTTGTATCATGTCAGCAATTAACAAATGTAGTCATTACCAGATGGTACAAGCACCTTAGGCTCTCTGAACAAGTGCTGTGTTTAAAATGCTGGTGCACGGTGCATACTTTTTTGCTAATACAGGCATACCTCGTTTTATTGTGCCTCGCTTTATTGCGCTTCGCAAATATTGTTCTATTTATAAATTTAAGGTTTGTGGAACCCTGTGTCGAGCAAGTCTATCTGTGCCATTTTTCCAACATATATAAACATATAAACGCATAAATATACATGGATACACATATATACACACCTATATACACACACCACCAGCAAAAAGACTGTGGGGCCTATCTATCAAGCTCCGTACGGAGCTTGAGGGCCCGTGTTTCTGGCGAGCCTCCAGGCTCGCCAGAAACACCAGTTATGAAGCAGCGGTCTAAAGATCGCTGCTCCATAACCTGTCCGCCTGCTCTGATGAGGCAGACAGGAATTGCCGCAATTCAACCCGATCGAGTGCGATCGGGTTGATTGTCACCCCCTGCTGGCGGCCGATTGGCAGCGGGTTTGCAGGGGGCGGCGTTGCACCAGCAGCTCTTGTGAGCTGATGGTGCAATGCTGAATACAGTGATCGTAATGCTCTCCGCATTCAGCGAGGTCTTGCAGATCTGATCCGCACTGTCGGATCAGGTCCGCAAGACCTATGATAAATAGGCCTCTGTGACTCACTGAAGGCCCAGATGACGGTTAGTATTTTTTGGCAATAAAGTATTTTTTAATTAAGATATGTCCAGTGTTTTTAGACATAATGCTATTGCACACTTAATAGACTACAATATAGTGTAAACTTACATTTTAAATGCACTAGGAAATCAAATAAAATAGTGTGACTCACTTTATTGCTATTTTTGCTTTATTGCGGTGGTCTGGAATCAAACCCGCAATATCTCTGAGGTATGCCTGTACAGGTATATTACAAAAAACATTCTGTTCAATACCGAAATGCACCCATGTGGTTTCTAATTTTGGCTGGAATATCCCTTTAAGCACAATATAATAAAAATAATGCACATACATTTTGTAGAAAGGGGGAATTTATGTGCCTGTAACAGCTCATCAAAAGACATAGAGACACCCAAGACCACTTGTTTTTAATCTCAAAAGCCTCTCTTTAAAATGAAGCTCATATATACATTTTAATAGCCAGTTGATCACCTGGCGTGTATAAATGTGCATTTGTTTGAGTAGAGGCTCATGGGAGCCCCTATGTGCAGATAAAAGTTATATACATATACAGTACCTAAAGGCCCTTATTAATATGGGGATGACAACTTCTTTTTTACAACAGAGTTTAGAAAAACCCCAAACAAAATGGACAAGATTACGAGTGGCACACTAACAGTTGCGCACAAGCCATAAGGGGTTTATCGCAGGTGATTGCGCACGTCAGAATTAGCAAGCGTATTACAAGTTTAAAGTAAATGCGTTCGCTTGAGCTCAATTGAATTTACTGCATCGGGTAAGGAAGACTTCAGAGCTCTAATTACGCAAACAAAAAAGTGTTTATATGTGTATACAGATGTATTTATGTATTTACAGACATATATACACATATAAACACGTAAATACATTTGTACACATATACAGAAATGTCTTAGGCCACCATTAGATGTGTTGTTTTAGCATTGGTATAATGACCATATATTATTATTTCTCAGTCTCTTAAATTAAAATACAACCAGGAAATACAGGATATTTGTATGCAGTATTAAAAAATAGAAAAAGAATAGCTTCTATATGCTAAAGTGGCAAGTATTTAGTGTGACCTCCCCTTACACTTGAGCAATAGCAGGAACCTTGATCTCGTAAACCTAAATGGAATGGAACCTTTATTAATGTCATTGCTAGCACCTGTATTTGTCCTACTATTTCATGTCAAAATGACTGCTGTGAAAAAAGGTCTATTACACTAGGTTTGTGCAAGACAAGCTTCAGCATTACATACACATGTAGTATGAGTTTAATTCATTGGAAGCTTGCTAATAAGACCATCTTTCAATCACATTAAAAATGCCAAATATCACAAAGTTTGACAGACATAAAATCATACTCTTGCATCAGCAAGGCCACTCTCAAAGGGAAATCAGCAAACAAACTGGATACTCAAGATGTGGTATTCAAGCTGTTATAAAGAGGTGTTGTAAATGTAAAGTGGTGTTGGTGATATTGGCCCCTAGTTATCAAGCCGTCAACCTCAAATACGCTGGAATTCCGCAGCGTATTTGTGGCGAGGCTGATTCGCCTTAGTTATCAAGCCCTAGACACCGAAAAAAGTAGAATTTTGTGACGTAAGCTTCGATCCGCCGGACTCAGTCCGACACAGATCGATTCTTACGTCACTCCAGATGTTCCGCACACAAGTTCGGCACAATATGACTACTTTTGCTAGTTATCAAAAAACTAGCAGGTACGCTCGGCACTTTTCCGGCCCAGCGTACCTGGTTTTCAAACCGCAGCCCTGGAGGCGGCGGATCCCATAGGAAACAATGGGAGTCTGACCATAGCGAAAGTTCATGTTCGCTGCTGCCAGATATCCCATTGATTCCTATGGGAGCTGTCTACACCTAACACCCTAACATGTACCCCGAGTCTAAACACCCCTAATCTGTCCCCCCTACACCGCCGCAACTAAATAAAGTTACCGCTACTCCTGGTCCCTGCCGCAACTATAATATATGTATTAACCCCTAAACCGCCGCTCCCGGACCCCGCCGCCACCTACATAATACCTATTAACCACTATCCTGCCCCCCCTACACCGTCGCCACCTATAATAAAGTTATTAACCCCTATCCTGCTGATCCCGGACCTTGCCGCAACTAAATAAATTGTTTAACCCCTAAACCGCCGCTCCCGGAACCCCGCCGCCACCTATATTAAACTTATTAACCCCTAATCTGCCCCCCCTACACCGTCGCCACCTATAATAAATTTATTAACCCCTACCTTGCCCCCCCTACACCGTCGCCACTGTAATAAAATTATTAACCCCTAAACCTAAGTCTAACACTAACCCTAACATCCCCCTAACTTAAATATTAATTAAATAAATCTAAATAATATTTCTCTTATTAACTAAATTAATCCTATTTAAAACTAAATACCTTTAAAATAAACCCTCATATAGCTACAATATAAATAATAATTATATTGTAGCTATCTTAGGATTTATTTTTATTTTACAGGCAACTTTCAATTTATTTTAACTAGGTAAAATAGCTATTAAATAGTTATTAACTATTTAATAGCTACCTAGTTAAAATAAAGAGAAATTTACCTGTAACATAAAAACTAACCTAAGTTACAATTACACCTTACACTACACTATACTTTAATAAATTATTCCTATTTAAAACTAAATACTTACCTGTAAAATAAACCCTAAGATAGCTACAATGTAATTAATAATTACATTGTAGCTATTTTAGGATTTATATCTATATAGCTAAAATTTAACTTCCTAGCTAAAAGAAATACAAAATTACCTGTAAAATAAATCCTAACCTAAGTTACAATTAAACCTAACCTGTACCTAACACTACACTATCATTAAATTAATTAAATAAATTAGATACAAATAACTACAATTAAATTCAATTAAATAAACTAACTAAAGTACAAAAAATAAAAAAAGCTAAGTTACAAAAAATAAAAAAATAAGTTACAAACATTTCAAAAATATTACAACAATTTTAAGCTACTTACACCTAATCTAAGCCCCCTAATAAAATAACAAAGCCCCCTAAAATAAAAAATTCCCTATCCTATTCTACATTAAAAAGTTACCAGCTCTATTACCTTACCAGCCCTTAAAATGGCCTTTTGCGGGGCATGCCCCAAAGAAAACAGCTCTTTTGCCTGTAAAATAAAAATACAACCCCCCAACATTAAAACCCACCACCCACATACCCCTACTCTAACCCAAACCCCCCTTAAATAAACCTAACACTACCCCCCTGAAGATCATCCTACCTTTAGCCGTCTTCAGCCAGCCGACCCACCGATGGAACTGAAGAAGAGATCCGGAGCGGCAGAAGTCATCATCCAAGGGGCGCTGAAGAAGTCTTCCATCCGATTGAAGTCATCATCCAAGGGGCGTTGAAGAAGTCTTCCATATATATATATATATATGTATTTATGAATAAATAGAACATATTCTTCTATGTGAAGACCATAGAAATGTGAAATATTGAAAAAATGTGATTTGTTTTGAGCGATTTGTTGGGTGTTAGTTTTTTTAAATTTTTCTCGTTCTATAGGGGAATTAGTTAATGTGGTTGCGATATTCAAAGTTTGTCTATTTGTGCTTCGGGATAGTGCGCGAGCAAAAATGTTTTACTTTCAACTTGTAATATGTGCAGTACCTGACGCATGCAAAAAGCTTACTTCCAGCGGAGTTAGCACGCGAGCGGGAACGATAAATAGTGCTCCACTCGTAATCCAGACCAATATTATTTACAATATTGTTTACTGCATTTTCCACACTTCTTTGTTGCAACTTTGTGTTATAATATATACATATAATAAATTAAAATAAGTAATAAAATGTTATAGTTTAAATCTGTGAAACAACAATATATAATATGCGTGGCTTTGTCATTGAATAAGCAAATGGTGAAAAGTATTTCTGCAGTTAACTACTTAAATGGACATTCAAGTGAAAATTTAAATGCAATTAGATGTATTACATCTTCAAATAGAAACATATTTGCAATATACATGTATTGGCAAAAACGCTTCCAATAAAAGTTATCACTTATTTAGTTTTAATATTTTTCTCTGCAGGTGAATATGACGTATAGGTAGATATTCTCAGTGCAGCAGCATTTTAAATACTGCAGCTGCTCAGAGAGCCAGTGGGGATATATAAGCTAAAGAAACATGTCTATGTACACGTGATAAAGTAACAAGATCTAATTATACCTACAAGCTCAACCCAGGTTGTAGCTTTAAAACACAAAACCATCTAATTAATTTACAAATAAACCTTAAAAAGCAAATTCTTATACATTATATACTCTGCAGTTGGTAAAAAAAGTAATAGGAAACACAATTTTACAAAAGGGAAAACAATTTTACAGTATACTGTCCCTTTAACATTGCTTTTATGAACTACTACAAAATGTCTCCCACATTTGGACATATATAGTTTTCGGCATATACAACTGATGGGCCATATAAAACACCCCATAAGGCAACATTATGGCCCTTGCCTCTTATATTTGAAAAGTCTGTCCTTGAGAAACAAAAAGAACCAGGAAAATCCCAATGCTCACCTGATTTGTCAAAATTGTTCAAAACAAGGATCCATTCATTTTTTTAACACTTTGAGCGCTAAGCACTTTCCCACCTGGGTGCTAAGCTGATTTGAGGTTTTTTTCTTAAATATATATATTTTTAACTTTTTTATTATTTTTTTCAGATCCCCAAGACTTAAAGGTTAGGCAATTAATTTTCCAACGGTGGGTCTTGGGGGTCTGTAGCTGCTAAGATGCCTGAGATACAGGCTTCTAAGCAGCATGCCTCCTTTCTCTATACTTTTCATTGTGATTTTTAAATAAAGTTATGCAGTGACGTAATCACGTCATTGTGCATGACGTCACCATGCAAAACGTGAAGCCCTGGCGATGCCTGTCACTACACAGGCCCAATCACCGGGGTAGGAGCGGGTGGGAGCCCCCAGATCTCCCTCAAGATGGGAGAGTGCTAGCGATGGCTCTGAGTCATCGTTAGCACCTGTCTGAGACAATATGCGACGGCTCCGAGCCGTCGTTAGCACTCAAGGGGCTGTCTTTTTGGATGCCATATTGGTATACTGTAAGAAAAATCTAATTTGTGTATGAGAAAAATAAAGGACAGGGCCTTGAAATAGGTATAATCTTCCTTAGTTGACAGTCTGACTTTTTCTTTGGAATACAAAAAACTAAGCTATTCAAATAAAAAGACGTTTTTTCTAAGTAATCCAAAATATTAGTTATTAGACCCACCTTTCTATCGTAAATGTCACATTTTCGTACAGAGAATGTGGGGTGAATTTTCTTTTTATAATACAGATATAATTCAAATGTATTTTATGTTTGACAAAGAAATGATATTATTATCTTGCCTTTCAACACTACTGACTTGGCTCGTTTTCCTGGCATAGTTACATCAAATCAAGCACTTCCCTTCAAATAGGAAATTGATACTATAATAAAGTAATAATAAAAAATGATCTGTAAAAATTACAATTTCAGAATTTAGCACGGCTTGAAATTCTTTAACATAATCACTGTAGCAGATGGTCAGCCAAACGTGTGCCTTATTCTTATGGGAGCTTTGCTACACAGTTCTCAGTATTTCTATTTGACATCTTATTTGCAGGGATCTTTTCACATTTCCTTTCTACTTTAGGTTAAGGAAATGTAACATTTCTTTAATATAAAATTCCTCCCAGGGAGACATAAAAATATATATATACATGTGTGTGTATATATATATATATATATATATTTTATTTATATATATATATATATATATATATATATATATATATATATATATATATATATATATACATATATACATTATGAAATATCTATACAGAAAAAAGGAATAAAACAGCAGAGCTTCAAAAATTTAAAGGGAGATGAAACCACACATTTTCTTTTGTTATTTAAACACAGCATTCAATTAAAATTCCAGCTGATTTCTATTATAAAATTGTTATTAGTTCTCATGGTATTTTAGGTATACTTAGGTAGGTGGTGTGCACAATTGTAGCACTACATGATAGAAAAAAGTGCTGCTGTATAGTGCTCTTGCAAATATATAACATTCTTGCAAAACTGCTGCCATATGGGGGCCTATTTATCAAATGTCTTGCGGACCTGATCCGACAGTGCAGATCAGGTCTGCAAGACATCGCTGAATGTGGAGAGCAATACGCTCTCCGTATTCAGCATTGCACCAGCAGCTCACAAGAGTTGCTGGTGCAACACCGCCCCCTGCAGACTTGCGGACAATCAGCCGCCAGCAGGGGGTGTCAATCAACCCGATCGTACTTGATCGGGGTGAATTGTGGCGATTTCTGTCCGCTTGCTCAGAGCAGGTGGACAGGGTTATGGAGCAGCGGTCTTTAGACCGCTGCTTCATAACTGGTGTTTCTGGTGAGTCTGAAGACTCACCAGAAACACGGGCCCACAAGCTCCATACGGAGCTTGTTAAATAGGTGCATAGTGCTGCAGAAATACAAACTCCTAAGCTTACCTCTCTGTTTTTTAACAAGGGATACCAAGTAAACAAAGAAAATTTGATAATAGAAGTAAATTGGAAAGTTGTTGAAAATGACACATTGGGGCATATGTATGATGCCCCGTGTTTCTGGCGAGCCTGCTCTGAGCAGGCGGACAGATATCACCGGAAATCAACCCGATCGAGTACGATCGGGTTGATTGACACCCCCCTGCTAGCAGCCTATTGGCTGCTGGTGCAATGCTGAATACGGCGAGCGTATTGCTTGCCGTATTCAGTGAGGTCTGTTGGACCTGATCCGCACTGTCGGATCAGGTCCAACAGACCTTGATAACTATGGGCCAGAGTATCTGAATCATGAAAGAAAACTTTGGAGTTCCGTTTACCTTTAACTTGAAACTGCAATTTAATGGAAATTACTAAGTGAAAGGTCACAAGTACTTTAGTCTATGAGAAAATAGAGAAGGCGCCACATAGCATAATTCTGTGTGAAATGTCAGAAAGATAATTCAGACTCTGATACACTCACGTTTTGTGAAGCACCAAGATGTGGTACAGGCTGGGCATACCGGAACCTTAGAGTTGTCCGGTAAAACTCTCCTCTTAAGCTCACAGGAACCAGGTCTCACTCCCTTGGCAATCGGTAATGGAATTGTAGCCTTTGGGGATCCACCTCACTGTTCCCACCTCCAGGTATTGGAAGATTAGAAGCAAAAGAAATCCAAAGTAGCAAGTTGCAAAAAAACAGTGTTTATTAACACAAAAATACAGCAACGCGTTTCTCAGTAACAGTACTGTTTCTTCAGGCTGATAAAAACAATTTAAACTTGCTACTTAATATACACCAATGTAGCCAATACAAATGGCTGCTAAAAATACACACCCTTTTTCCATTGATTAATCACATGATTACCATATGGTGGTGTGTTACAATAGGATTGGGTGATTGACAGTTCCTTCTATTGCGCAATTGGTGAAGTGAAGGGGCGGGCATTACACACTCATCGGAGTGTGTAATGCTGCATACGGGCTAGCGGACAAACAAGTTGAGAAGCTTGTCCGCATGCCAGTTAAGACATGGGGCCCCAAGAGTGCAAAAGAAAAAATGAAATTGAAGTAAAAAGGATTTTCTTTTATGCCTGGAAAGGTTGCAGTATATTAAGAAGCAATATCTTGCAATCCTCTCCAACATCCAAGCTTTTTACATAGGTCTCCACTATTTCATGATTTTTCTTACCTGGATTGGCAGTGTTGCCCATGAAATCCTTGATGCGGTGAAAATTTTCCTCACCAACATAAAGGCTGCAACGTTTTCACTGCTATAATATTATAATACTTTACGTGGTTGTTACAAGCAATATCACACACATGCTCACTTGTGCACATATTACACGTATTAGTTGAAAGTAAACAAGTGCCCAAGAGCACAAACAAAATTTGCACTTGTCAGGTAAACGTGAGTGAAGACCTAGCTTAATAAGGGGGGGGGGGGGGAGTTGCACCAAGCAGAACATAAGTACATTATAATAAAGTGTTACACTCATACAGTATATAGACTATCTGATAAAAAATGATTCACATACATATTTAAAAAATGTTATAAGAGTTAAAATGTATATGGTATATGACAAGATATTTGACTGGAAAGGGCTATAATGTGTGTGTATGTATATATATATATATATATATATATATATACAACACACAGAGAAAACCCAGCACTCACTTACAAGCTCTCAGCTAAAATTTAAAAGCAAAAATGGAAAGGTTAGTCACCGCATCTGGCGAAATGGGACAAGCTCAGGTACCACATCAAGGTCCTTTCCAATACCTGAGACCCTGAACAGCCACACAATGCAACCTTTCAAATCCAAACAAACTGAAAACAAGGGAAGGGTGCACAGGAATATGTAACCACCCTATACATATACAAAACACGGAAGGGAACTGCACTCTCATACCGGACTGGGTACACATCGCATGACCCTGCAACATGCTCAGCCCTGGGTGCCACTGGCACTCACAGGAAGCTGTGCTGTCCCCAGAGCCACAAGCAGTTAACCCCAGACAGGTCTGGGTGCAAGAACCATAGGGAAAATTACAAAACAAATTAATACAACACACAGAGAAAACCCAGCACTCACTTACAAGCTCTCAGCTAAAATTTAAAAGCAAAAATGGAAAGGTTAGTCACCGCATCTGGCCAAATGGGACAAGCTCAGGTACCACATCAAGGTCCTTTCCAATACCTGAGACCCTGAACAGCCACACAAATGTTTGAAAGCAATTTGAAAGCTTGCATTGTGGTTCTTGCACCCAGACCTGTCTGGGGTTAACTGCTTGTGGCTCTGGGGACAGCACAGCTTCCTGTGAGTGCCAGTGGCACCCAGGGCTGAGCATGTTGCAGGGTCATGGGATGTGTACCCAGTCCGGTATGAGAGTGCAGTTCCCTTCCGTGTTTTGTATATATATATATATATATATATATATATATATATATATATATACACACAAGATGAGGTATAGCACTATATTTCCAAAACACTTTTCAAGTGCACATAGACTTACAGGGCACTAGTAACCCTATTCTTTATCCAATCCAAGAAAATAGAAGTAGTCTCAGCACTGCTTTAATCAAGGTGAATCCTTTATTGAGGTGTAGAGGATAAACACAGCAATATTTTGAGCCTACATAGCCCTTACTCATGCGCATGAGTAAGGGCTATGTAGGCCCAAAACGTTGCTGTGTTTTATCCTCCACACCTCAATAAAGGATTCACTTTGATTAAAGCAGTTCTGAGACTACTTCTATTTTCTTGGTAATACTGTATATATATATGTTTCTTTAACATCCAACACTGAGACACATTCAATTGAGATTGAAATATACAGGAAAAGCACAGCAGGCAACACGATATTGCACTCAACATCATGTCACCCTAAACATACTATTGAGTCCATTCCATATGGACAATTAGTAAGAACAAAACGTAACTGTACTACGGATTCTAAATTTCAGATACATGCAGAAAGTACAAATCAGCGTCTAAAAGCCAGAGGGTACAATACAGAACTTTTGAACAAAACCAAAGCAAGAGTAGATCTCCTAAATAGGGAGGATCTAATTTATAAAAGTAATACACGTAAACAGAAAGAATATACTAAACCAATCTTTATTACTAATTACAGTAAAGATTACAATATGATCTGTAACATTGTACGGAATTGTCTTCCCATCCTTGAAAGCGATGTAAAACTTAAAAAAATTGTGGCCAATGGTTGCCTTTTTTCAGCACGAAAAGCGAAAACCTTGGGGAGCATTTTGGCCCCCTCCATGTTACCTACAAGTAATGGTCAGACATGGCTCACAAAAAGGCTAGGTTGCTACAAATGTCAAGGTAGAATCTGTAAAACCTGTCCACATATTGAACAAGGGAACAGATTTAAATCGAGTACAACGGGAAAAGAATTTGATATACGTTATAGAATTACCTGTAACACCACACATATCATATACCTTTTGACATGCCAGGGATGTAAGAAACAGTACGTGGGGCGCACGAAACGTGCCCTACGTGACAGGGCCCTCCAACATTTTAGGGACATAGGAAATCCAGATTGTACTACCCCAATAGCGAAACACTTTAGGCAGGAACACAATTCAGACGATTCATTATTGACTATACAAGGCATAGATCATGTGCCAAGACATAGAAGAGGGGGAGACAGAGAGAGACATTTGGACCAGAGGGAAGTGTTTTGGATATTTAATTTAAAAACCAAGCACCCTTCTGGTCTAAACTCCATTATGGATGTAGATTTATTTTATTGAATCTTTAATAAAATTCTTCCTTTGTAAATACAATTTTGACAAAGGAAACATTTGAGTTGATTGTAGATAAAAAATGTATTTCAAAAATGAAGTTTAAATATTAGTATGCATTGTTTTCAAATATTCTAAATATAAAGTCTTTTGCTTGAACTAAGTTTTTTGCCCATAAGGGGTTAATAAGATACAGGTGCCTGCAATTAACTTAACTCCTTACCTTTAAATAGTACTAGTAGGTGTGGACACAAACTATGCCAGTGAACAAGGGCTGAGATCTGGCCCGAAACATGTTTGGCTATTTTTAGTCCTGAACATCTTGTTGCAGGCCTGTGACTGTTGTGAAACTTTTAACTTTTGTGATGAATAAATTTTGAAGTTTTTAAACAAATATCTCAAGTCCTCTTTCTGGAGTAGCGGGATTACAGAGTGTGTTTACTACATATATATATATATATATATATATATATATATATATATATATATATATATATATATATATATACAGGGAGTGCAGAATTATTAGGCAAGTTGTATTTTTGAGGATTAATTTTATTATTGAACAACAACCATGTTCTCAATGAACGCAAAAAACTCATTAATATCAAAGCTGAATAGTTTTGGAAGTAGTTTTTAGTTTGTTTTTAGTTATAGCTATTTTAGGGGGATATCTGTGTGTGCAGGTGACTATTACTGTGCATAATTATTAGGCAACTTAACAAAAAACAAATATATACCCATTTCAATTATTTATTTTTACCAGTGAAACCAATATAACATCTCAACATTCACAAATATACATTTCTGACATTCAAAAACAAAACAAAAACAAATCAGTGACCAATATAGCCACCTTTCTTTGCAAGGACACTCAAAAGCCTGCCATCCATGGATTCTGTCAGTGTTTTGATCTGTTCACCATCAACATTGCGTGCAGCAGCAACCACAGCCTCCCAGACACTGTTCAGAGAGGTGTACTGTTTTCCCTCCTTGTAAATCTCACATTTGATGATGGACCACAGGTTCTCAATGGGGTTCAGATCAGGTGAACAAGGAGGCCATGTCATTAGATTTTCTTCTTTTATACCCTTTCTTGCCAGCCACGCTGTGGAGTACTTGGACGCGTGTGATGGAGCATTGTCCTGCATGAAAATCATGTTTTTCTTGAAGGATGCAGACTTCTTCCTGTACCACTGCTTGAAGAAGGTGTCTTCCAGAAACTGGCAGTAGGACTGGGAGTTGAGCTTGACTCCATCCTCAACCCGAAAAGGCCCCACAAGCTCATCTTTGATGATACCAGCCCAAACCAGTACTCCACCTCCACCTTGCTGGCGTCTGAGTCGGACTGGAGCTCTCTGCCCTTTACCAATCCAGCCACGGGCCATCCATCTGGCCCATCAAGACTCACTCTCATTTCATCAGTTCATAAAACCTTAGAAAAATCAGTCTTGAGATATTTCTTGGCCCAGTCTTGACGTTTCAGCTTGTGTGTCTTGTTCAGTGGTGGTCGTCTTTCAGCCTTTCTTACCTTGGCCATGTCTCTAAGTATTGCACACCTTGTGCTTTTGGGCACTCCAGTGATGTTGCAGCTCTGAAATATGGCCAAACTGGTGGCAAGTGGCATCTTGGCAGCTGCACGCTTGACTTTTCTCAGTTCATGGGCAGTTATTTTGTGCCTTGGTTTTTCCACACGCTTCTTGCGACCCTGTTGACTATTTTGAATGAAACGCTTGATTGTTCGATGATCACGCTTCAGAAGCTTTGCAATTTTAAGAGTGCTGTATCCCTCTGCAAGATATCTCACTATTTTTGACTTTTCTGAGCCTGTCAAGTCCTTCTTTTGACCCATTTTGCCAAAGGAAAGGAAGTTGCCTAATAATTATGCACACCTGATATAGGGTGTTGATGTCATTAGACCACACACCTTCTCATTACAGAGATGCACATCACCTAATATGCTTAATTGGTAGTAGGCTTTCGAGCCTATACAGCTTGGAGTAAGACAACATGCATAAAGAGGATGATGTGGTCAAAATACTCATTTGCCTAATAATTCTGCACTCCCTGTATATATATATATATATATATATATATATATATATTTATATATTTTTATATATATATATATATATATATATATATATACACAGTATATATGTCTAAATATGTATATGGGTGTTAAATATATGTACAGTATATATATATATATATATTTATGTGTTTTTATGTGTTTATATATATGTATATATATATATATATATATATATATATATATATATATATATATATATATATAAATAAAAATAGCCTTTTCTTCTATGTGAAGAATATTGGAATGTAAAATATTCATAACTACCTTCAGGTTTAGTGCTGTATGTCTAACACGGTGTTGGGTTAGCACGTAAATTATGTGTTTGTTTTGTTTTTTGTTCTGCCTGCTCCATTGAAGGCTATGGGGAGAAGAAGTTAACAATATCAGAAGCCCTGAAGTTAGCGTGCATTGGGTTTTGCTTGCACACAACTCAATTTACTTTGAGTGGTGTTTCTGCTCAAGTGGAAATAAAAATTTAACCAGATACTTGTAATCTGGCCCATACTGTGGAGAGGTGATCTTTTTACATAAATATAAATTGAAGGCTACAATTTCTACTTGCTATGCCACAATGTGAGCAAGGTGCGTCATCATCTTGATGTAATCTGTTGAGGGCTCCATATACCATGATTTTTTTACAAAATCTTGTTGATTCTCAATCCTATTTGACTGATGAAAAAAAAATCGGTTTTGTTTTCCCCTATTGGGATTATTTACCAAACCTACAATATTATATCCATCATTTGGTGTATGAATAAAGGTATGGCATACAATTAACAAAATGCATAAAGCAGGGGTGGCAAATCTTTGCACAGTTGTCTATAGTGGACAAAGTGACACATAGCTCTACCCCTTAAAATTGCTAATACCAAAAGAATATACAAACATAATAAGTATAAAATCTAAAATAAAGGTAAAAATGTTCAGATACACTAATACAAACAAACCTAAAAGAAATACATTATCTAAAATGTCTAAAATTTTTAGAGGCTCTATTAAAGTTGTTTTTAACCTTACACATAGATCCGGTGTTGCGCTTTTCTCGTTTTGTCTTTTTTTGCAGTTGTCTATAGTGGCACACAAAATACTTTTGTTAGTGAGACCTAGAATAGCACGAAGCACTTTATATCTCAGCAAGGAAGACGGAGGTCTTAATATCCCTAATCTCATTAATTATTATAGAGCAGCTCACTTAACAAGGGTTATCTCCTGGAATCATTCCCCTCCTGACAAGATATGGATACAGATAGAGAGACACCTCTCCAAAGTTAAAAATATGAGAGATATTGTTTGGCTCCCAAAACATTCCAGATCTCAGACACTACAATGCAATAGCTATATTAAAGCCACCCTTGAGACTTGGGATTATGTTATTACCCACGTCAATGGAGTATCCACTTCAGCATCCCCTCTAACCTCTTTACCCACACTAACACGAATAAACTGCTTCAGAACCTTCCCATATATCTACTAACAGACTCAACTGGAGTTAAAGAGAGAACTTTACTTAATGAAGAGCTAGGGCCTCCTTTCCAAAACTGGTATGCGTATCTCCAAATCAGGCATGCCATCCACAGCAGCCCTTATAAGCAAGATATACAGAGGCCATTGACACAATTTGAACAATTATGTATCGACCCTAAGATTAAAAAAGCACATCTTTCTAGGACATACAATATCTTAAGAGGTTCCTTCCCGGAACAGCGACCCACGTATTTGGCGAGGTGGAATGAGGAAATACTGCATGACTTAGATGATGAAGATTGGAAACGTTGTTTCCGTATTACCCATTCCTCTTCCACCTCTCTAATTATGGCCGAAGTGAATTATAAAATTATAGCTCGTTGGTACTTAACACCCCAACGCCTGCGAGTCATTTACCCTAACGCCTCTTCCAGTTGCTTGAGGAGATGTGGAGAGGTGGGCTCTATGATCTACATTAGGTGGTCCTGTCCTGCTCTGGCTGACTTCTGGCCACAAATAGAGCAGAACATAAATCATGTTCTGGGCACTAACATTTCTCTGAACTCATGTGCCATTCTTATAAACCATTTACCCCAGGTTCCCTGCGCCTACCGTAAAAAATTGCTTCTTATAATGCTAACGTGCGCTAAGAGGTTAATTCCCAGGTTATGGAAGACACAAGAGGTACCCACTATTCCCAAATGGATCTCGGAGGTAGATCATGCCATAACTCTTGAAAGAATGTATTACTCTTACTTAAGTAAACAATACTTTATAACCAATATATTATTCCTATGGGAATAAAGGTTTCATACTGTTAATTGACATTGTGGTAATTCTTTTAGGCCTTTATTTTATGTGCAGAGAGGACTAGAACTGTGTGTAGTGTTCTTAGAAATGTGTTGTTTGGCTTTGATCTGTTTCTCAGAAATAACAAGGATACACTCTGGACTTGAAATGATGTATAAGTGATAGGATTCCTTTCCCTCTTTTCATCCTCCCTTGTCCCCAAATCCCCCCCCCCCCATCCCCTTCCTTAACCATGTAAAATGCTGGGTCACTGTTACAATATAAGGTGTATTGTTATGCAATTGCTTAATCTGTTGTTAAAAGATATTTTGTACTTTTGTTATATTGCTACACCCAATAAAAAATATTTAAATGAAAAAATACTTTTGTTAGTATGTAACATGCAGTTATACTGATTGGCTACCATCATACTGCCCCTGCTAATGCTCTAACAACTGTGAGAAACATTGGGCTAGGTTTATAGAAGTTCATAAGACTAGGGGCTCCATGTACTAAGCAGCGAAAGCTGCTCCAGAGCCCTTGCGGGGCAGGTTTGCATATGTGAGCCTGCTTCCCGCAATGTAAGAAGCAGTCTTTATACCGCTGCTTCTTACAGCCTACGCCACCTCTGAGGTGGCGAGGGAAAATCACTGAGAGCTCGCTTGCTCACTCTCGGTGATTGACAGCCCCTTCAGTCGCGCGATTAGTCGCACAAATGAAGGGGCGGGCATTACACACTCCGATGAGTGTGTAATGATACATACGGGCAAGCGGATCAACAGATCCGCTGCCCGTGTGTAGCGAAGGAGGGCGGGCGGACAGCTTTGCGAGTTGAGAAGCTGTCTGCCCGCCAGTTAGTACATGGAGCCCTAAGTCTTGCTCTAAAGGTGACATATTTTTTGAAATTCATTGAGCCTTGCTTCACATATCTTTTCAAGCCTATCGTTAGTGGCCTCCTGCAACTCACATCTATGCTTGCATTAAGTGCACAACACATGAAACCTTTTACATAAAACAAAAACAAATTTTATGAACAAAACTTGAAAATTATTAAAATATTGTCAATTTAAATGTCTGTAGAAAAGATAGAATGAGAGATATCTCAGAAACCACACAAACTGAATGAAGGGAAGACCAAGGGCTTTTTTGTGTTCCTTTGGGGGCATGATCATGAATTTTCCCCATAACCTTTTGAAAGTTAACAATGTTGTCTCCATTTTATTTTTATTTTATTTTACTTTTATTTTATAAAGGATGGATTTTTCCCATTTAAATTTGTAAAGTTGTATTTGCATTGTGGGTATGCTTCACAGTGGAGTTTGTTCTATTTGCATAAGAAGAAAATGACTACAAGATAGATTCTAACTGAGGGTGACTCAACTAGCAGCAAATCTTTTTAAATTCCACAATTTTATAAGGCCTTTACCTTTGGTTTCCAAACTTTACCACCTTAATGGAAAAACTAGGCCTAATTGTAATATTGTGGCAAGTTTTTTCCAGCTACATTTTTTTAATTACAAATTAGTTTTATTTAATCTAGTCCCATAGTTAGAAATGTGTCACCAATTTTGTCACCTAATCTTAAAAAGATTTACCAACAACTCTCCTATTTAATTTACACTTTATGTACTAAATATAAATATTTAAACATTTTTGAACAGCTAACGGTTTTGTAAACATTAGACAAATTATACTAGGTGGTTTGTATATTGATTCTTGATGTCAAATGTCTGCAGTCTGTGGCAGCTATGAGGAAAACCAACATACTTCAGAGGTAATGTTTTTTTTATATATATATATGTATGATACATGTGTGATAATCAACACCTTCTCTCTACAAAATCATATCATTATGATTACTTCATTTGGAAAATGAGGACAAGTGAAGGAGACAGGAAACCTCTCCCATACTTTCATTTTTAAGGATTAACATATCTAGAAAAGGTGACAAAGAATTGAAATTGACATTTTTTTGTTGGTGAAAAATGAATTGGTAGGTGATTAATATAGAAATTATAGTCTGCTCTATTAGACTTAACAATGAATGCTCACATTTGATGGAACATTTAGAAGAAAAATTATTATTTTCAGTGGTTAACATTGTAAGTCAAAAGTTGTATTTCCTATATAATAAATAGATGGTCACTGAAGTAATAACAGAGGCTTGGTTAATGAACTTTATATAACGATATCATCTTCCTGCAGGCTGTTGGCAAGACGTAGAAAAGTTGAGGCCTTTGTTCTGCAGAGGAAGCAAGAGTGTTCCTTTAAAATGTCAGGATTTGGCTACACCTTAAAAAATAACAGTGAGTTGATGTCTAGAAATTTAGATTTTAACCCATGTCTTGCAGGATGTCCTTCAATGCATTGATTTGTAATAAAACATTCATCCATTATGGAAAATAGGTTTGTATTAAAATAAAGAAAGATGTATTCATATAACAATGTGCCATATTAGAAATGTTTTCATTAAGCATAGTAAACTTGTATTACTTATTAATGCCCTCTTATTTCTATTAAATAGCTGAAAATTGTGCTCCTTTCACTGTCTCCAAAGAGAATGGAAGGCATCCTGTAGTATCCAAAAACTGACTCTTCAACTGCAATTGCTTGATCAGTGCAGGAGCTGATTTATATGGTCCCTAACTGGCTACAACAAAGAAGATAAGATAAACATACTAAAAGGGATGTTATTATTATTATTATAATTTTTGTATAACGCACCAGAATATTACTGTGTTATCACATTACAGGGAAAGTAAAGACAACATTAAACATTTATTATTCAGACAGATCATGCAATTATATACTACTTTATAATTTACTTCTATTATCTAAAAGTTGCTTTGTTTTCTTGGTTTCTTTGTTGAAAGGCATACCTAGGTAGGATCTGGAGCAGCAATGCACTACTGGGAGCTAGTTGGTGATTGTTGTCTGTCATTGGCTCACCCAATTTGTTTAGGTAGCTACCAGGAGAGCATTACTGAACATTTGATAACAGAAGTAAATTGTAAAGTTGTTTTAATCTGCATGTTCTAAAGGAAGTACATGGGAAAGTTAAGGATTCTGAGACAATAAATACTGTAGATCTTAAACTTGATTGTATGCACCGCTGAACAGATATGTTTTTAAGAAATGATTGAAACTGAAAGCTAGAAGGAAGTCTTAATTACTGTGAGAAGTTCCACGTAATAGGTTCTGGAAGAGTCTTGCCGACAGGAACCAGGAGAATTAACTGGGGTGTTTATGGTACTGAGGCTTAGAGAATCACCCCTATGAGTCTCTAAGCCTTTGTGTTTCCCTTCTTCTCAGTACTGGAGTTGTTAGGAGAACTTTGCACTATATTTCCTGGAGATCTGCAGTACAGACACAGCATTTCTTTAAGTCTATTCCTCTCACATGCGCATACATCCATGGGCTCAGTAGCTTGGGGTGTCCTAGAGAATTTTGTTCTCTCAGTTTGCATTTCCACATATTGATCATTAATTAAGAGTGCCAGAGAAATTGAACCTTCTATTGAAAAAAGAAGCCGGCCAACAAACCAGTTCTTTCATTCACTCTGTGAGGCTCTTAACATCATTACAAAAGGTCTCATGTGCTACGGTGCACTGTCCCACTGATCCATTTCCTTCACTTGTATCCAGTAGAGATGAACTAGTATGTTCCTTCCGTCATGAACATCAAACACTTCAGAGAATAAATAAACTGGTAATAAATGGTCAATAGAAGTGATTCTTCTTCAAACTGAGGCTATTTACAGGCTAAGGTTGTTTACATAACTGAAGCATGATTAAGGCATTCTTTGGGGCCTATCTATCAAGCTCTGAAAGGAGCTTGACGGCCCGTGTTTCTGGAGAGTCTTCAGACTCACCAGAAACAGCAGTTATGAAGCAGTGGTCACAAAGACCGCTGCTCCATAACCTGTCCGCCTGCTCTGAGCAGGCGGACAGACATCGCTGGAAATCAACCCGATCGAGTACGATCGGGTTGATTGACACCCCCCTGCTGGAAGCCCATTGGCCGCGAGTCTGCAGGGGGCGGCATTGCACCAGCAGCTCTTGTGAGCTGCTAGTGCAATGCTGAATATGGAGAGCGTATTGCTCTCCGTATTTAGTGAGGTCTGGCGGACCTGATCCGCACTGTCGGATCAGGTCCGCCAGACCTTGTTAAATAGAGGCCTTTGTCTCCTGTTGAGTGAAGTTTAATGAATCAGAAGTGAAGCATATGTGACAATGGTTCAATAACCTCTACACTCTTTTGGATTCCTATAATTCTTGTCGGGTAAAGGTAGCATGAAGGTAGGAGTTCCCTGAGGAACAGGCAGAGGTGCTGCAGGATGTTCCCAAGCTTTAATTTTTGACAAAGTACAAACAAGCTATTTCTGAGTAAGTTTGTTAAATAATTTGACTTAAAGGGACAGTTTACTCAAAAATTTTCTCCCCTTTAATTTGTTCCCAATGATCCACTTTACCTGCTGGAGTGTATTAAATTGTTTACAAGTAGCTCCTTTACCCTTATATTGGCATTTGAAATGGTTAATTTAGCATGTGGTATCCCCACCTATTCTGAAAGTTTGTGGCCGCGCGTACCAGCTATAGATAAGCTTTGTAAACACAGCCAGCAGAAGAAATTACACTCCCAGTGTGATAAAGCAGAGATAAGGTAATAAAATGTTGATTTTCCATTGTTCTCTCAAAGTATTGGTGATTGTTTTAAGGACAGATATAAGATAAAGAAGCAGGTATATGTGCACAATGTGATACAGTAATGAGATCTGATTATACCTACAAGCTCAACCTATTTTATTAGGTTGTGGCTTCAAAGCACAAAATCAGAGCTTTAATATACAGAAATAAACCTTAAAAAGCTAATTTTCATAAATTTTTTACTCTGCAGTTGGTAAAAAAAGCAATTGTAAACACATTAAGGGAAAAACTATTTTACAGTATACTGTCCCTTTAACTTGTTGGCCCTAGTAGACTTTAAGATTCTGTGTAATTTTATGGTATGGATTTTAATGCAGTCAGTATTAGAGTAAGGAAGTTCAGTAGCATTGTCTGATTAGGGGCTTGGTTCTGTAAACTGTGTAGTTAGTGCTGACAGATGGCAAATATGGCTAGAGAAGAAGCCACATGCACAGGTTAGGCCACATGTAAGGCTGCTGGAACAGGTGAGAGCACAGGTAAGACTGCTGGCACAAGTGTGACATGGAAAGGCTACTCATACCGGTAAGGCCACATTAACAGGTAAGACTAAGGCAAGGTTGCAGAAACAGGTGAAGCCACATGAACAGGTGAGGTCAAGGCAAGGCAGAAATGGGTGAGGCCACAGGAATAGATGAGGCCAGGGAAAGGCTGCCTGAACAGGTGATGCCATAGGAACAGGTGAGGCCAAGGCAAGGCTGCAGGAACAGGTGAGAACATGGCAAGGCCACAGAAACAGGTGAAGCCAAGGCAAGGCCACAGGAACAGGTGCAAGCTGAATAAACAAGCACAATCTTTGATACAGACTTGGTCCAGGTGCAAGTGGAGTTACAGGTACAGACTCTGGTGCAATATCAAGTACAGGTGCAACCTGAGGTACAGGTACAAGCTTAAAGCTTAAAGACAGGTTGTAAGTGTTCTACTATCTGCAAAGGGACTTCCCAAAGGATGTACCAGTAGTATTTGTACCCATTGAAGGGTGACGTTAACTCTGGGTACTGCACCTTTAAGAAGCTGTGGGAGGAAAGAAGAGAGCAGCAGACGGTTGAAATTCTCAATACTCCAGGGAGGAGGATCAACACTGAGCTGGTAAATCTTGACCCCTTATAAATAAACTTAATATTGAGATCTTGATATATATCTCAAGCATTATGGGTTTATTCTAATCATTCTGAAATTTTCATTAATTAATTTACATTTTTTTTCAAAACCAATCAAAATCTTACCAAGTCAAGCACAGCTGAGGTTGATAATTTATATGATATTCAATCTCCATTTTGCCACATTAGCAATTTAAACAATCGATAATGACTGTCGATAACAAAAAAAACGAAATTGTTTAATGGGGTTAATAACGTCCGTGTGTGTGTTGCAGATGGATATAATGGTGTTTCTGTAAAGTGTTAAACAATCAGAATGTAATTTGTATATGGTCATGGTGGGTATACTGGGTGTGTTTGCTCAATAGTGTTTTTCTACCTTTAAAAATGTTTTTTTTTACTTTTTGTTAATCATTAATTGAGAAAACCATGATTTCTGATTTGGCTAGATTTCCATAAAAAATCAAGAAGAATATTGCAGGAAATTATTTTCCATAAGAATAAAGTGTTCGTAACTTATATCATCTCCTATATCAGGATTTACTTTAACAGTTCTAATACTGTAAATCATGAAACTGATATGTTCCGAAGTTTAAAATATCAGCAAAAACTTTCTGTAAAAAGCTATGCAAAAGATCATGGCTGCCAATAAACAAGACAGAATGTCAAACTGTTAAACCCTGGTGACAAAGACGTGATGGCCGATAGAAATAGTGTTTCAGAAGAGTAATTTACTATAAATTACACTCATGAAGATGTTATTATGAAACATTTTAAGAACATGATTGCTAAACACCATTTCTAGATGTTGTGATTATGTTTTTCTTGCATTTCCTGCAGATGTTGTCCATGCATTGTATGGCTACCTTTTTTTATATATCTATTCAGATCTTTATCCAATACAGATATCTGGGTCCATTAAACAAAGGCTGGACGGACAAGAGCAGACATCTCCACACCTGTGCACCCGGGCAGACAGCTGAGTGAACTGAGCACATTGGGTGAGCTAATGACAAGACACACATATGTCTACCCACCAATCAGCAGCTATCTCCTAGAAGCACACTGCTGCTTCTGAGCCTACCTAGGTATACTTTTCAGCTAAGAATGTCAAGATGAAAAAGAAAATTATATAATAGAAGTAAATTAGAAGAATTTCATGCTCTGTCTGAATCATGAAAGTTTAATTTTGACTTTACTTTCCCTTTAACTTGCATTGCTTCTAGTTTCACATACATGCCTTTTCCATCAGTGTAATAAGTGTTTTGTGCATTTGAAACAAACTTGAAAGCTTACATTTGATTAGATAAAAAACCTGTAAGAGTAAATTACCTACAAAATACATTAACGAGAAAACTTTAGACTCGCGCAAGGAGTGCCCTTGCGTCAACTCCCGCAAATAAAATATACTTCAAATTCTGTACTTGTTAATGCTTTTTTAAATGTATATTTTGAAATTACATTCTGGTATATTACGAGTTGTGCGTTCGTCTTTTAATGCTGAAAAAATGGTAATTTCAGTGTTAAAACAACAACGCAGCCATTACAAGTCTTGTCGGTATAGCTGTACCGCAAGCCTTTTAGCCTGTAATGCAATGTCAGTCGCGCACTCATAAAAATAACGTTTTTTCATGGGACTTCCATAGTGCAGCCATTACGAGTTTTGCGTTCAGGCTAAAAAGCTTGTGTTACACTCTATAACAGCAAGATCCGTACCGCCATCTGAGAGCAATAGTTATGAGTTTTACACAACACAACTGTTACATAAAACTCATAGCTAAAGTGTTAAAAAGTACACTAACACCCATAAACTACCTATTAACCCCTAAACCGAGGCCCTTCTGCATCGCAAACACTATATAAATATATATTTATATAAGTTTTTAACCCCTAATCTGCCTCTCCCGACATCGCCCCCCACTAATAAAATGTATTAACCCCTATTCCGCCGCTCCCCGACATCGTCACCACTATAATAAAGTTATTAACCCCTAAACCGCCGCCCTCCCGCATCGTAAACACTATTTAAATATTATTAACCCCTAATCTGCTGTCTGCCCACTATAATAAACCTATTAACCCCTAAACTGCCAGCCCCCCACAACTAAATATACTAAATTAAAGTATTAACCTCTAAACTGAAAGCCGCCCACAATAAACTAATTTAAACTAGTGATCCCTAAACCTAACGCCCCCCTAACTTTATATTAAAATTACAATTTCCCTATCTTAAATTAAATTAAAACTTACCTGTCAAATTAAAAAAAATAAGTTTAAACTAACAAACTAATATAACTATTAAACTAAAATTAAACTAACTACCAATTAAATAAACTATAATACACATTATAAAATCCTAACACTACTATAAAAATTACAAACTAATTACAAAAAATTAAAAATACTAAATTACAAAAAATAGCAAACACTAAATTACAAAAAATAACAAACGAAATTATCAAAATTAAAAAAGAATTACACCTAATCTAATAGCCCTATACAAATAAAAAAGCCCCCCTAAAATAAAAAAACCCCTAGCCTACAATAAATTACCAATAGCCCTTAGAAGGGCCTTTTGTATGGCATTGCCCTAAGTTAAACAGCTCTTTTAGCTGTAAATAAAACACAAAGACCCCCAACAGTAAAACCCACCCACCCAACCAACCCCCCAAAATAAAAAAACCTAACTCTAACAAAAAACTAATCTACAAATTGCCCTGAAAAGGGCATTTGTATGGGCATTGCCCTTACAAGGGCATTTAGCTCTTTTATGAAAAGCCCAAACCCTAAACTAAAAAAAAACCCACCCACAAAAGTTTAAAAAATCCTAACACTAACCCCCGAAGATCCACTTACAGTTGCTGAAGTCCCGCTTGAAGGATCTTCATCCCGGTGGCTTCATCTTCATCCAGACGGTTCCATCTTCATCCAGGTGGCTCCACCTTCACCCAGGAGGCATCTTCTATCTTCATCCCGGGCGGCATCTTCTATCTTCATCCTGGCGGTGTCTTCTATCTTCATCCTGGCGGCGCTGAGCAGGTCCATCCTGAAGACACCCGGCATGGAGCATCCATTTCATGCGGTCGCCGCCATATAATGAATCTTCAATGCATGGTACACAATTCAAAATGGCGTCCCTTGCATTCCTATTGGCTGATTTGATTTTAGAAATTCAAATCAGCCAATAGGATGAGAGCTACTGAAATCCTAATGGCTGTTCAAATCAGCCAATAGGATGAGAGCTACTGAAATTCTATTAGCTGATTTGAATAGCCAAAATCATATCAGCCAATAAGAATGCAAGGGACGTGATTTTGAATCGCGTACCTTGCATTGAAGATTCAGTATTCCGTAATTCCGATTGGCTGATAGAATTCTATCAGCCAATCGAAATTGAAGGGACGCCATCTTGGATGACGTCATTTAAAGGAACCTTCATTCTGTGTTAGTCGTCGGAAGAAGAGGATGCTCCGCGTCTGATGTCTTGAAGATGGACCCGCTCCATGCTGGATGGATGAAGATTGAAGATGCCGTCTGGATGAAGACTTCTGCCCGTCTGGAGGACCACTTCTACCCAGCTTGGATGAAGACTTCTGCCCATCTGGAGGACCACTTCTGCCTGGTTGGATGAAGACGTCTCCTGGTATGGTGATCTTCAAGGGGTTAGTGTTAGGTTTTTTTAAGGGGGGATTGGGTGGGTCTTAGAGTAGGGTTGGTTGTGTGGGTGGTGGGTTTTAATGTTGGGGGGATTTGTAATTTTTTTTACAGGTAAAAGAGCTGATTACTTTGGGGCAATGCTCCGCAAAAGGCCCTTTTAAGGGCTATTTGTAATTTAGTGTAGGGTAGGGCTTTTTTATTTTGGGGGGACTTTTTTATTTTGTTAGGGGGATTAGATTAGGTGTAATTTGTTTAAAAATCTTGTAATTTGTTTATTTTTTTATGTAATTTAGTGGGGGGGTTTTTGTACTTTAGATAATTTAATTTAATTTAGTGAATTAATTTAATTATAGTGTAGTTTTAGGTGTAATTGTGACTTAGGTTAGGTTTTATTTTACAGGTACTTTTGTATCTATTTTAACTAGGTAATTATTAAATAGTTAATAACTATTTAATAACTATTCTACCTAGTTAAAATAAATACGAACTTGCCTGCAAAATAAAAATAAACCCTAAGCTAGCTACAATGTAACTATTAGTTATATTGTAGCTAGCTTAGGGTTTATTTTATAGGTAAGTATATAGTTTTAAATAGGAATAATTTAGATAATGATTTATTTATATTTCTTATTATTTTTATTTAAATTATATTTGTTAGGGGGTGTTAGGGTTAGGTTTAGTGGTTAATACATTTAATATAGTGGCAGCGACGTTGGGGGTGGCAGATTAGGGGTTAATAAGTGTAGGTAGGTGCCGGAGACATTGGGGCGGCAGATTAGGGGTTAATAAATATAATGTAGGTGTCGTCGATGTTGGGGGTAGCAGATTAGGGGTTCATAAGTATAATGTAGGTGGCGGCTGTGTCCGGAACGGCAGATTAGGGATTAATAATATAATGCAGGTGTCTGCGATGTCGGGCGGCAGATTAGGGGTTAATAAGTGTAAGATTAGGGGTATTTAGACTCGGGGTTCATGTTAGGGTGTTAGGTGTAGACATAAATGTATTTTCCCCATAGGAATCAATGGGGCTGCTTTAGGAGCTTTATACTGCTTTTTTGCAGGTGTTAGTTTTTTTTTCCAGCCGGCTCTCCCCCATTGATTCCTATAGGGAAATCGTGCACAAGCACGTTTAGCCAGCTCACCGCTAACGTAAGCAGCGCTGGTATTGAGGTAAGATGTGGAGCAAAATTTTGCTCTATGCTCACTTTTTTGCGGTTAACCCCGGATTTATAAAAAACCCGTAATACCAGCACTGTCTGTAAGTGAGCGGTGAGCATAAACTGCTTGTTAGCACTGCACCCCTGTTAACGCAAAACTCGTAATCTAGGCGTAGGTTTTTTATTTTGGGTTTTTTTTTTAAATGGGTATTAGAATAGCAATAATTGTTATTATTTCTTGTTTGTTATTTTGTGTAAAAATGTTTTCGTTTTTGGGTGGGTTTCTCTTTTTAGAATAGACATTTTTTATTTTTAGGAGAGGATTCAAATGCAAGCATTTGAAAAGTATGCACATAAATAGCACTCAACACCACAGGGGAACAGTAGCTATAAGGTTCAAGTAGGACACAATTGGAATCGTCCAATAGAAGGGGTGAAGAAATTAAACTTAACCTTTAAAATATTTAAAACTAAAACTAAATGCAAGTTAAAAACACAATGTGATAGAATGAGTGGATCACCAGTAAGGGTAGAGTTCCAGAGCGTAATGCCTCTAGGAAATAAATAAAACTACCCTTGGGATCAAGTATACAGAGATCTAAACCTCAAATGGGACTTATGGTGATGCCAAATCAAAGCTGGATAAATCACGCACAAGCAAAAAGATACAGTAAGGATAGTATTCCAGCTGTTGGCAATGCCCCCTATGTTAGTGGGTGAAAAGGTACTATAACTGTAATAGTGGCTGAATCTTGTGTGGATTACAAATTAGTTCAGTAAGTGAAAAAATGTGCAATAGACGCTACAGTGCTACCCAACGTATTAAATATATGATGTGAATTCAATAATTAATACTGATAAGGATATCAAGCCGGAGTTGGACGTGTTGAAATAATACTGAATGAGAGTTATAGAATCTATTGGCCAACTGGGGCATACATTCATTGAATATGTGTGTTTATTCAGAATAGTGTATACATATATATCATAGTAATAAGAGAACACAGGTTGATAAATAGGGTTGTATACAATACTCAACAACTGTTGGTGATAGAATTGTGAGCACTTCACCCTTCCATTTGATTTGTGTGCACACTTACGGCTAGATTACGAGTTTTGCGTTAGAGACTATGCAGTGCTAACAAGCAGTTTTCCCTCACCGCTCACTTCCCTACAGCGCTGGTATTACAAGTTTTTACAAACCCGTTGTTAAAAGACAAGAAGTGAGCATTGAGCAAAATTTTGCTCATTACCGCACTCCAATACCAGTGCTGCTTAAGTCAGCGGTGAGCTGGTCGTACGTGCTTGTTCACGATTTCCCCATAGAAATCAACGGGGAGAGCCGGCTGAGAAAAAGTCTAACACCTGCAAAAAAGAAGCGTAAAACTCACTAACGCAGCCCCATTGATTCCTATGGGGAAATAAAAGTTATGTTTACACCTAACACCCTAACATGAACCGCGAGTCTAAACACCCCTAATCTTACACTTATTAACCCCTAATCTGCCGCCCCCGACATCGCCGACACCTACATTATACTTATTAACCCCTAATCTTCCGCTCCGGACACCGCCGCCACCTACATTATACTTATGGACCCCTAATCTGCTGCCCCCAACATCGCCGCCACCTACATTATATTTATTAACCCCTAATCTGCCGCCCCCAATGTCGCTGCCACCTACCTACACTTATTGACCCCTAATCTGCCGCCCCCAACGTCGCCGCCACTAAAATAAACATATTAACCCCTAAACTGCTGCACTCCCGCCTCACAAACATTAGTTAAATATTATTAACCCCTAATCTGCCGTCCCTAACATCAATGCCACCTACCTACATTTATTAACCCCTAATCTGCCGCCCCAACGTCGCCAACATTATACTAAATGTATTAACCCCTAAACCTAAGTCTAACCCTAACACCCCCTAATTTAAATATAATTTAAATAATTCTAAAGAAAATAAATATCATTAACTACATTATTCCTATTTAAAACTAAATACTTACCTATAAAATAAACCCTCAGTTTAGGATTTATTTTTATTTTACAGGCAAGTTTGTATTTATTTTAACTAGGTAGAATAGTTACTAAATAGTTATTAACTATTTAATAACTACCTAGCTAAAATAAATACAAACTTACCTGTAAAATAAAACCTAACCTAAGTTACACTAACACCTAACACTACACTATAATTAAATAAATTAACTAAATTAACAACAATTAAATCAATTAAATTAAATTAGTTACAAAAAAACAACAACATGAAATTACAGAAAATAATAAACAAATTACAAGATATTTAAACTAATTACATCTAATCTAATAGCCCTATCAAAATAAAAAAAAGCCCACCCAAAATAAAAAAAACCCTAGCCTAAAATACCAATAGCCCTTAAAAGGGCCTTTTGCGGGGCATTGCCCCAAAGTAATCAGCTCTTTTACCTGTAAAAAAAATACAAACAACCCCCCCAACAGTAAAACCCACCACCCACGCAACCCCCCCCAATAAAATACTATCTAAAAAACCTAAGCTCCCCTTTGCCCTAAAAAGGGCATTTGGCAGTTAGTTCTTTTGTAAGCCTAAACCCTAACCTAAAAATAAAACCCACCCAATACACCCTTAAAAAACCTAACACTAACCCCCTGAAGATCGACTTACCGGGAGAAGTCTTCATCCAAGCCGGGCCGAAGTCCTCAACGAAGCCGGGAGAAGTCTTCATCCAAGAAGTGGTCCTCCAGACGGGCAGAAGTCTTCATTTAGACGGCATCTTCTATCTTCATCCATCCGGCGCGGAACGGGTCCATCTTCAAGACATCCGGCTCGGAGCATCCTCTTCAATCGAAGTCTTCTTGCAGAATGAAGGTTCATTTAAACAACGTCAACCAAGATGGCGTCCCTTGAATTAGAATTGGCTGATAGAATTCTATCAGCCAATCGGAATTAAAGGTGAAAAAATCCTATTGGCTGATGCAATCAGTCAATAGGATTGAGCTTCAATCCTATTGGCTGATCCAATCAGCCAATAGGATTGAGCTTGCATTCTATTGGCTGATTGGAACATCAAGGGACGCCATCTTGGATGACGTCATTTAAATGAACCTTCATTTTGCAAAAAGACTTTGACAGAAGAGGATGCTCTGCGCCGGATGTCTTGAAGATGGAGCCGCTCCGCGCTGGATGGATGAAGATAGAAGATGCCATCTGGATGAAGACTTCTACCCGTCTGGAGGACAACTTCTGCCGGCTTGGATGAAGACTTCTCCCGGCTTCGTTGAGGACTTCTTGCCGCTTGGATGAAGACTTCTCCCGGTCTTCAAAACTGTAAGTGGATCTTCAGGGGTTAGTGTTAGGTTTTTTTAAGGGTTTATTTGGTGGGCTTTATTTTTAGATTAGGGTTTGGGCACTTGAAATAGAGCTAAATGCCCTTTTAAGGGCAATGCACATCCAAATGCCCTTTTCAGGGCAATGGGGAGCTTAGGTTTTTTTAGTTAGGATTTTATTTGGGGGGTTGGTTGTGTGGGTGGTGGGTTTTACTGTTGGGGGAGTGTTTGTATTTTTTTTTACAGGTGAAAGAGCTGATTTCTTTGGGGGCAATGCCCTGCAAAAGGCCCTTTTGAGGGCTATTGGTAGTTTAGTTTAGGCTAGGGTTTTTTTTATTTGGGGGGCTTTTTAATATGTTTATTATAGTGGCGGCGATGTCTGGAGCGGCAGATTAGGGGTTAATAATTTTATTTTAGTGTTTGCAATGCGGGAGGGCCTTCGGTTTAGGGGTTAATAGGTAGAGTATGGGTGTTAGTGTACTTTTTAGCACTTTAGTTATGATTTTTTGTTACAGCTTTGTAGCGTAAAACCCATAACTACTGACTTTCAGTTTACGGTATGGATCTTGGCGGCATAGGCTGTACCGCTCACTTTTTGGCCTCCCAGGCAAACTCGTAATACCGGCGCTATGGAAGTCCCATTGAAAAAAGACTTTACGCAAATTGCGTAAGTTAATTTGCATTACGGCCAAAAAAGTGTGCAGTACAGAAATACCTGCAAGACTTGTAATAGCAGCGGTAGTGAAAAAGAGCCTTAACGCTGCTTTTTTACTCATAACGCAAAACTCGTAATCTAGCCGTAACTTAGTTATATTGTAGCTAGCTTATGTTTTATTTTACAGGTAAGTATGCATTTAGTTTTAAATAGGTATTATTTAGTTATTAATTGTAACTTTTATTTAGCTCTATTTTAATTAGGTTAAAGTTTGGGGGTGTTAGGGTTACGTTAGGGTTAGGGTTATGGTTAGGGGTTATGGGTTATGTTAGTGTTAGGGTTAGGTTTAGGGGTTAATATAGTTTAATTTAGTTGTTGCGATGTGGGGGGCTGGCGGTTTAGGGGTTAATAGAATTATTTAGTAATAGTGATGTGGGTGGCCATAGGTTTAGGGTTAATAACTTTATTTAGTGGTGGTGATGTCGTGGAGCGGCGGAAGAGGGGTTAATAGATTTATTATAGTGTTGGCGATGTTGGGGTGCAGGGGAATAGGGGTTAATAACTTTAGTATGGTGGCAGCAAATTTCAGGAGTGGCAACTTAGGGATTAATAGATTTATTTCGGAGGCGGCGATATCGGGAGCGACAGATTAGGGGTTGATAACATTATGTAGGTGGTGGTGATGTCGGGGGTGGCAGATTAGGGGTGTTTAGACGTGTGTTTTTATGTTTAGGGTGTAAGGTTTAAACATAACTTTTTTTCCCCCATAGACAGTCAATGGGGCTGCGTTGACGAAGCTTTTCATTCCGCGATCGCAGTTGTTAGTTTTTTTTTTAACCCGCTCTTCCCATTGATGTCTTTGGGGGGAAAGCGTGCACTAGCACGTCGAAACAGCGCTTGTATTTTGTGCGGTATGGTAGCTCAACGCAACAAGCTGGCTGTTTCAAAACTTGTAATGGCTGCGCTATAGATGATTAAATAACGCAACTTTTGTTGCGTTCATTAAATTCCCTATAGCACGTATAACTCGTAATCTACCCTATTGTAAAAATTTTTTGGTTTTTTTGCGTACAATAAATAACATTTTTCTTGTATACTAAAAAGAACATGAAACCCAATATTTGGCTTATTGTGTTAAGATTAAGAAGCAGCAGTCTGGTGATCTCTGCTTCTTAACACTGGACTACAGACTCACTTGTGCAAACCTACAGCCAAAATGACCCTTAAGCATTTGTTTACACTGAGCATTCTTCCAGTATCTAAGTCCTTAAACAGTATATAAATACTATAGGTGTAATGCTATTAACATGTCATGTGATATGTTTGTTAATTTGCATACAGAATGTTGATTGGTTGTTGGTGTTTCTACCATATATGGTAACAAGTTCAGTTAGGATAATAAACAGTTAGTGACTAGATGCAGATCTGTGTTCTCTGAGTTTTTCGTTGGTAAGACACTAATTTGAGTGACTACACAAGAACAATGCATGGTGTCAGAAGCTGGTTTCTTGCTGCAAAATGGATTTATCAGGTGTTGCCTATGCCATAGATGGATTAGGACTCAAAAAGTTTACTAGAAGCATGGAGGAGATTTCAACAGCATTTACAGCTCATATTCTTCGTCCCACTCTGTGACAAGCCTGAGGAAACCTTGTGCAGCTACTTGCTTCTTTGGGTAGGTGAAAAAGGGAGAGATGTTTAGAATACTTGGACATAAACATTTGAGGAGTCTAAAACGTTGATGTCTTATTATGACAAATTTGAGGAATATGTTATGCCCAAAGCTAATCCAATCTTTGCAAGATACAAGTTTCATGAAAAAATGCAGGTGGAACATGAGGCATTTGAACATTTTGTAACAGAGCATAAATTGTTTGCAAAAGACTGCGGATATGTTAACAGTGATGAGATGGTACGAGACCGCATTGTTTTTGCCACTAATTCTCCAAAAGTCAGAGAGAAATTACTTAATCAGGGTGCTGATCTGACACTTGAAAAAGCCATTGATATAGCGCGGTCGCACGAAATTGCACAAGAGCAGCTAAAGACAATAAACTCACGTGCAATGGGAACCCAGAGCCAGTCAGCTCATGCAGTGTTTAGTAAAAAAAACAGCACCAGCCCAGCAAAAGCATTGAACAACTGTGAAAGAAGTGACAGGAGCATCACTTAAGACAGGCTATGCAGTCGTTGTGCTCTTCAACACAGCCAGGAAGACACGTGCCCTGCAAAAGGACGTCAGTGCAAAATATGCAATAAATTTAACCACTTTGCCAAGGCATGTAAGTCAAGGCCGCCAGATACACATAAAACTGTACATACAATTCAAAACACAAATATTGAAGAGCTGGATGAACTGTTTATTGATGCAGTTAACAAAGAGCACAAAGACAAAGACTGTGAACAGGCTTTCACAGAAATTGAGTTAGGTGCACAAGCAGATAAAGTCAAATTTAAATTAGATACTGGTGCTCAGGTAAATATAATTCTTACCAACAGATACCTGAATCTCTTCAGTACTGTAACACTGAAGCCCACAACACACCGTCTTACAGGCTATGGTGTTGAGCCGCTTGATGTTAAAGGGACCTGTCAGTTAAAATGTAAATACAAAGATACCAAAAGAGTGGCCTAGGTGCCGTATTACTCCAAGAACTTAAGCTAATTGCCTATGCTTCTAAATCTCTCACATCAACAGAAAAAAATATACTCAAATTGAGGAGTTATATGCTGTGGTGTTTGGATGCAAATGTTTTCACACATATGTCTATGGCAGAAAGATTGTTGTTGAATCTTACCACAAACCTTTAATACCAATAATGAAGAAACCCCTTGCAGCTGTACCGCCACACCTTCAGAGAATGATCTTGCAGCTACAGAGCTATGACATTGAAATAGTACATTGGTCAGGAAAAGATATTCCAAAAGCTGATACCCTGTCCAGGAAATCAATACCATACAGTCTTGAATCACTGAATGAAGGAATGGATGCACAGATTCACACAGTCATAATCTCCCTATTATTGACTGACATTCGAACAGCTACAGAACAGGATCCTCAACTCATTATGCTGAAAAAAAATTAATCAAATCTTGGTGGCCTAACGTAAGGAAAAGATGTCCCTCCAGCCTTGTTGAATACTGGAATCACAGAGATGAAATTTCAGAGATTGAAGGGATCCTATTCAAAGGCGAGAAAATAATTGTCCCAGGTGTGCTGAGGGCAAACATGGAGAGAGGAGTAAGCAAAGGGCCAGAGACATCGTATTTTTGCCAGGAGTGAACAAACAAATTGAGTATATGGTAGAAAAAAGGGGAATTTCTCAGAATCAGAAGAAATTGTACAGATGATGCAATTTTTCATCAAAGAGCTAAGGAACTTAAAAAACGACTAAAAGAAAGAGGATATACACATAATGCAATACGCATAGCCTTTCAAAGAGCAAAGAGAACAGCTAGAGATTCACTTTTAACACCTAAGATTAAAACCAATACAGTTGATGAAACAGTGAGATTTGTTACAACTTTTAATATAGATCATAAAACAATTAATAGAATACTTAATAGTCATATTAATATTCTAAAATCGGACAAAATAATATGGCAATATATAGGTGAAACCAGTTGGAGGAGGGCACCAACCATAGGTAACAAATTAATGCAAAGTCACTTTGTAAAAAAAGACCTAGTGACAAGAAAATATGTGATACCTTTACATGTGGCGGATGTAGCATAACGGAAGGGAGTACAGTTCCCCAACAGGAATTAAACGCATCGATTTGCTAATTGCAAAACTAAGAATGTTGTGTACTGTCTTCTGTGTAATTGTGGAAAAAGGTACATAGGCATCACAACACGGGAACTCCGTGTAACATTGGGGGAACCTGTTAACAGTATTAAGAATTGTGAATCTGATATAAAATGAAAGACAAAAATCTGACCCCCTGTCGCGAGACACTATTTGTACCAAAATTGGAACTAGACTACTTCTCAAAGTATGGTGTTCTGCAAGTTATCAAACCAGGTAAAGAGGCGGGGTGATATTGAATCCATGCTACTTCAAGCTGAATGTAGATGGATCTTTTGGTTGAACACAATTGTGCCATACGGCTTAAATGAACAGGATGGATTTGGATCTTCCTATGATATACTATCGTGACAAAGTGAATATTATTTAATGAATTATTTACAGCATGCTAACTTGTTATAAACCACTATCATTAATCCTTACCTAAACATATGAAATAATGTGGTCACACAATGGCTTATTAACATGGATAATTAATTGACTTATGTATTGAGGGTTTTTATGAACTATAACCATAGCATTTCTATACTCTGTATTAATCTAAGCAATCTCCTATTAGACGTTTTTGTATTATCCATACTATGTCAACATTTCCTATGATTCTATTGTTGACCTCTTTATTATTTATTATCTATAGAGTTTGACAGCTGTTTAATTGACCTTTGAAAATTATAATTATATAGGATGTATTTTAACATACTTTTTCAAGCCTTATTAATGTTCATTATTTTGTATGTATTTGGATGTATTCCATACATTTGCACACCCTATATGATCAAATGGGTTAACCTGTTTTAGTTTTGAATTCCATTGCTGGTGTTTTCTAACACGTGTATGTCTGTCAACACACAAGAGAATTATGTTATTGCGAGACATTTACACACGTGACTGGTTCATGGCCAATGAACGCTAGTCACCTGTTATAGGTTGAAAGGTGGTTTTACTTTCATACGATATCCCATTGTTATTGAGAGAATAATATTTAATTAATTGTTTGCAGCATACTAACTGGTTGTAATTACTATCATTGTTCCTTATCTAAACATATTTAATAATGTAGTCAAACAATGTTTGTTTATCGTGATAATAATTTAACTCATGTATTGAGAGTTTGCTTTATGAACATCTTTATACCCTTGTATTAAGTTGTCTCCTATTAGGCACAATTGTTGTCCTTTTCACACTATATTAATTTTTTCCAAGATGGTATTGTTAACATATTTCATTATTCGTACATTTTGACAGTTGTCAAATTGTACCTTTGTAAATTACTATTAATCGGGTGTTTAATAGCATGCAGGTTGTGTGGCTAAAGATGGTGTCCACGACTAGTAGGAATATTCGTTATATAAAAATTTGTTATATAAAAAATGGATGTGTATGTATAATAGATACAAAATTATAAAATTGTGAACAAAATCTAACAATCGTTTTATTAAAATAAAATAAAATTGCAATTTAAAATTGAGCGAGTATATGTAGAATAAAATCTCTCTAAGATTTTAATTTTATTTTAATAAAACGATTGTTAGATTTTGTTCACAATTTTATAATTTTGTATCTATTATACATACACATCCATTTTTATATAACAAATTTTTATATAACGAATATTCCTACTAGTCGTGGACACCATCTTTAGCCACACAACCCTCATTGGGGGTAGTGTAGCGCTGTACCTTGGCATTTTATCTCTTATTCACACATCGGAATCTGGTTTGGGAGACTCCACCTTATAGGGTATAGCTTGTATGGTATTATTGTGGCGCTGAGAGATAATTTACTTGTCTGTATAATAGCATGCACTTTCAAGCGTAATCAATGGTTAACATTATGTGATCTGATGTATTCCATACGTCTATACATGTTATATGATCAAATGGGTTTAACTTGTGTGAGTCTTGAATCCCATTTCAGTGTTTCTTACAACTAGCGTGTCTGTCAATACACAAGATGACATCATTGTAGACGTTTACACATTGTGACAGGTTCATGGCCAATGAACGCTAGTCACCGTGATAGGCTAAAAGGTGTGGGTGTGTAACCGCACTCAACGGCAATTTGGTTACTCAAAAATATAAAGACAAGGGGGCAAATACCACGATCGGGTTAGCCCTTTGACAAAGCCGTGGGTAACGGCGAAATGCGCATCAGGCGTATTTGGGGGACAACATCTACTTTTATAGTTTCTTAAACATAGATAATTGGTTATATTTTGGGTTTATACCCCTAATCTATACCTCCAGTCACATAGAGCCATGCTTACTTCTGCTCCATATTGCATTTTTCAGTTACATTGTGGCGGGGTCAATCCCCCTTTTTAGGTAATTTTCCTTGCAATTTATGAGCTTTGGTTGGTTTGCACTGAGCTGTGTGGCTTGCGGTTTTATTTAGTACTGAGTATACTTAGAATATTTTTAGTGGATGTTGTCACTCTTTGTATATATATTTAATCTAAGTTTTAATGCATTCACACCGTATCCACATTATTTTATTTATCCTAATTAAATGTTAAGTTTTATTAGATCCCTGATTTAGGTGATCTTCCTTGTCACATTATTCATACATACTTTATTTAGTATCTCATGAGTGCTATTATACTGTCACTTTTCTTTTTGCCTCTATTAACCACTGACAGTTAGCACCCCCATTTAATCATTTATTGATAATTAACTCTATTTGGACATATATCTGCTAATATCATGTTTATCATGTAATATATGAGGGAATATCATTCTTAATTATCTGACAAAATTAATAAGGGGTCTCTTTAATTGCTTTGAATTTCCCACCATAATAATTTACCTAGAAAAATGCCCTACCTGCCTAGAACGCCAAAATTGTAACCCTAAAGAGCCCACGATCTCTCATCAGATTCCAGAGCATCCATGGCAAATCATTACAACAGATCTTTTTATGTGGAATGGTCAGGACTACGTAATTTTTTGAATTGGAAAGACTCCACTCAACCACATTAGCGACCATAATCCGCAAGCTAAAGGCTATATTTGCAAGACATGGTATACCTGAATAGGTATGCAATATAAATCATGTGACTTTGAAAACTTTGCAGGTCATTGAGACTTTGCACATGTAACATCCAGTTCCCACCATCCACAAAGCAATGGTCTTGCAGAAAAGACAGTGCAAACAGCAAAGACCATACTAAACAAAGTAAAATCTAGAGGAAAGGACCAGTATCCTGCTGGAACACAGGAATACCCCTGTTGACAAATTCAAGTCTCCCACACAATTGCTCATGAGTAGACGTCTACATTGTATCTTGCCTACAACTGGGGAACAACTGCAGCCTCAGGTAGTTGATCAAAAATGTGTGCGTGCCAAAAGAGAACATAAACAAGCTAAACAAAGACATTACTATAATCGCACTGCACAGCCTTTGTCCCCATTGACACAAGAAAATACTATTCATTTTCAGCAAGCCAGTGGTCAATGGGTGCCACTATTCTGCAGCCTGCAGACACAAAAAGATCTTATCTCGTCTGCACCGACGACACCTGATGCAAACTAAAGAACCCCAACTAGAAGCACATGAGCCAACCCCTGGGAACCCCAGCACAACTACAAATACATGCAATCCCAGAAACACTGAAAGAAGACACTGACAACCCTGAAACATGCACAGCAGGTTTTCAATTCACACGTTCTGGTCGTATGGTGAAACATTCTGGACCTATAACATAAAATATAAATGTGGTATTCCAAAATTTCATAAAAAGAGAGATGTAATGTTATTAACATGTCATGTGATGTGTTTGTTAATTTACATACAGAATGTTGATTGGTTGTTGGTCTTTCTACCAAATATGGTAACAAGTTCAGTTAGGTTAATAAAACGTTAGTGACTAGATACAGATCTGTGTTCTCTGAGTTATTCCTTGGTAAGACACTAATTTGAGTGACTACACAAGAACAATACAATAGGTAATGATTTATTCAAGGCAAAGATTATCTTGAGAATAATATTCTGATTATACTATTTGGTTCAATATTGAGGAAATAAGTGTAAAATTGTAGTCTCTGTAAATAAATGGGGTGCTGTCCTGTTGAAACCTAGGTTTCCCTCTGTTTTAAATAACATTATTTTATCTCCTCAGCTAGGACCATTTAGCGGCAGGTACAAGTAAGTCACTAGAGTTAAAATCTCAGAGGCCTAGATTTGGAGTTTGGCGTTAGCCGTGAAAACCAGCGTTAGAGGCTCCTAACGCTGGTTTTAGGCTACCTCCGGTATTTGGAGTCACTCAAAATAGGGTCTAACGCTCACTTTTCAGCCGCGACTTTTCCATACCGCAGATCCCCTTACGTCAATTGCGTATCCTATCTTTTCAATGGGATTTTTTCTAACTCCGGGTATTTAGAGTCGTGTCTGAAGTGAGCGTTAGAATTCTAACGACAAAACTCCAGCCGCAGAAAAAAGTCAGTAGTTAAGAGCTTTCTGGGCTAACGCCGGTTCATAAAGCTCTTAACTACTGTACTATAAAGTACACTAACACCCATAAACTACCTATGTACCCCTAAACTGAGGTCCCCCCACATCGCCGCCACTCGATTAAATTTTTTTAACCCCTAATCTGCCGACCGCCACCTACGTTATACTTATGTACCCCTAATCTGCTGCCCCTAACACCGCCAACCCCTATATTATATTTATTAACCCCTAACCTGCCCCCCCACAACGTCGCAGCCAGCTACCTACAATAATTAACCCCTAATCTGCCGACCGCAAAGCGCCGCCACCTACATTATACTTATGTACCCCGAATCTGCTGCCCCTAACCACCGCCAGACCCCTATAATATATTATTAACCCCTAATCTGCCCCCCTCAACGTCGCCTCCACCTGTCTACACTTATTAACCCCTAATCTGCCGAGCGGCAACCGCACCGCTACTATAATAAAGTTATTAACCCCTATCCAGGTACAATAGCTATTTAATAGTTAAGAACTATTTAATAGCTAAAATAGTTAAATAATTACAAATTTACCTGTAAAATAAATCCTAACCTAAGTTACAATTAAACCTACACTACACTATCAATAATTAATTAAATAAAATACCTATAATTATCTACAATTAAACCTAACACTACACTATCAATAAATAAATTAAATACAATACCTACAAATAACTACAATGAAAGATAAACTATCTAAAGTACAAAAAATAAAAAAGAACTAAGTTACAAAAAATAAAAAAATATTTACAAACATAAGAAAAATATTACAACAATTTTAAACTAATTACACCTACTCTAAGCCCCCTAATAAAATAACAAAGCCCCCCAAAATAAAAAAATGCCCTACCCTATTCTAAATTACTAAAGTTCAAAGCTCTTTTACCTTACCAGCCCTTAACAGGGCCCTTTGCGGGGCATGCCCCAAGAAGTTTCAGCTCTTTTGCCTGTAAAAAAAACATACAATACCCCCCCCCCCAACATTACACCCACATACCCCTAATCTAAACCCCAAACCCCCCTTAAATAAACCTAACACTAAGCCCCTGAAGGATCTTCCTACCTTGTCTTCACCCTGCCCAGGTTCACCGATCGCGTCCAGAAAGAGCTCCTCCGATGTCCTGATCCAAGCCCAAGCGGGGGGCTGAAGAGGTCCATGATCCGGCTGAAGTCTTCATCCAAGCGGGGCTTGGATCAGGACATCGGAGGAGCTCTTCAGGACCGATCGGTGAACCTGGCAGGGTGAAGACAAGGTAGGAAGATCTTCAGGGGCTTAGTGTTAGGTTTGTTTAGGGGGGGTTTGGGTTAGATTAGGGGGTATGTGGGTGGTGGGTTGTAATGTTGGGGGGGGGGGTATTGTATGTTTTTTTTTACTGGCAAAAGAGATGAACTTCTTGGGGCATGCCCCGCAAAGGGCCCTGTTCAGGGCTGGTAAGGAAAAAGAGCTTTGAACTTTAGTAATTTTGAATAGGGTAGGGCATTTTTTTATTTTGGGGGGCTTTGTTTATTTTATTAGGGGGGCTTAGAGTAGGTGTAATTAGTTTTAAAATTGTGGTAATATTTTTCTTATGTTTGTAAATATTTTTTTATTTTTTGTACTTTAGTTAGTTTATTTAAATGTATTTATTTGTAGGTATTGTATTTAATTAATGTATTGATAGTGTAGTGTTAGGTTTAATTGTAGGTAATTGTAGGTATTTTATTTAATTAATTTAATGATAGTATAGTGTTAGGTAGTAATTGTAACTTAGGTTAGGATTTATTTTACAGGTAATTTTGTAATTATTTTAACTAGGTAACTATTAAATAGTTCTTAACTATTTAATAGCTATTGTACCTGGTTAAAATAATTACAAAGTTGCCTGTAAAATAAATACACTGCTCAAAAAAATAAAGGGAACACTTAAACAACACAATGTATCTCCAAGTCAATCACACTTCTGTGAAATCAAACTGTCCACTTAGGAAGCAACACTGAGTGACAATCAATTTCACATGCTGTTGTGCAAATGGGATAGACAACAGGTGGAAATTATAGGCAATTAGCAAGACACCCCCAATAAAGGAGTGGTTCTGCAGGTGGTGACCACAGACCACTTCTCAGTTCCTATGCTTTCTGGCTGATGTTATGGTCACTTTTGAATGCTGGTGGTGCTTGCACTCTAGTGGTAGCATGAGACGGAGTCTACAACCCACACAAGTGGCTCAGGTAGTGCAGCTCATCCAGGATGGCACATCAGTGCGAGCTGTGGCAAGAAGGATTGCTGTGTCTGTCAGCGTAGTGTCCAGAGCATTGGAGGCGCTACCAGGAGACAGGCCAGTACATCAGGAGACGTGGAGGAGGCCGTAGGAGGGCAACAACCCAGCAGCAGGACCGCTACCTCCGCCTTTGTGCAAGGAGGAACAGGAGGAGCACTGCCAGAGCCCTGCAAAATGACCTCCAGCAGGCCACAAATGTGCATGTGTCTGCTCAAACGGTCAGAAACAGACTCCATGAGGGTGGTATGAGGACCCCAACGTCAACAGGTGGGGGTTGTGCTTACAGTCCAACACCGTGCAGGACGTTTGACATTTGCCAGAGAACACCAAGATTGGCAAATTCGCCACTGGCGCCCTGTGCTCTTCACAGATGAAAGCAGGGGCACACTGAGCACATTTGACAGACGTGACAGTCTGGAGACGCCGTGGAGAACGTTCTGCTGCCTGCCAACATCCTCCAGCATGGCCAGTTTGGCAGTGGGGTCAGTAATGGTGTGGGGTGGCATTTCTTTGAGGGGCCGAACAGCCCTCCATGTGCTCGCCAGAGGTAGCCTGACTGCCATTAGGTATCAAGATGAGATCCTCAGACCCCTTGTGAGACCATATGCTGGTGCGGTTGGCCCTGGGTTCCTCCTAATGCAAGACAATGCTAGACCTCATGTGGCTGGAGTGTGTCAGCAGTTCCTGCAAGATGAAGGCATTGATGCTATGGACTGGCCCTCCCGTTCCCCAGACCTGAATCCAATTGAGCACATCTGGGACATCATGTCTCGCTCCATCCACCAACTTCACTTTGCACCACAGACTGTCCAGGAGTTGGTGGATGCTTTAGTCCAGGTCTGGGAGGAGATCCCTCAGGAGACCATCCGCCACCTCATCAGGAGCATGCACAGGCGTTGTAGGGAGGTCATACAGGCACGTGGAGGCCACACACACTACTGAGCCTCATTTTGACTTGTTTTAAGGACATTACATCAAAGTTGGATCTGCCTGTAGTGTGTTTTTCCACTTTAATTTTGAGTGTGACTCCAAATCCAGACCTCCATGGGTTGAAAATTTTGATTTCCATTTTTTAATTTTTGTGTGATTTTGTTGTCAGCACATTCAACTATGTAAAGCACAAAGTATTTAATTAGAATATTTTATTCATTCAGATCTAGGATGTGTTATTTTAGTGTTCCCTTTATTTTTTTGAGCAGTGTATTAATCCTAAAATAGCTACAATGTAATTATAATTTATATTGTAGCTATATTAGGATTTATTTTACAGGTAAGTATTTAGCTTTAAATAGGAATAATTTATTTAATAAGAGTTAATTTATTTAGTTAGAATAAAATTATATTTAACTTAGGGGGGTGTTAGTGTTAGGGTTAGACTTAGCTTTAGGGTTTAATACATTTATTAGAATAGCGGTGAGCTCCGGTCGGCAGCTTAGGGGTTAATGTTTGAAGTTAGGTGTCGGCGATGTTAGGGAGGGCAGATTAGGGGTTAATACTATTTATTATAGGGTTAGTGAGGCAGATTAGGGGTTAATCACTTTATAATAATAGCGGTGCGGTCCGGTCGGCAGATTAGGGGTTAATAAGTGTAGGCAGGTGGAGGCGACGTTGTGGGGGGCAGATTAGGGGTTAATAAATATAATATAGGGGGTCGGCGGTGTTAGGGGGCAGCAGATTAGGGGTACATAAGGATAATGTAAGTAGCGGCGGTTTACGGAGCGGCAGATTAGGGGTTAAAAATAAAATGCAGGTGTCAGCGATAGCGGGGACGGCAGATTAGGGGTTAATAAGTGTAAGGTTAGGGGTGTTTAGACTCGGGGGACATGTTAGGGTGTTAGGTGCAGACTTTGGAGGTGTTTCCGCATAGCAAACAATGGGGCTGCGTTAAGAGCTGAACGCGGCTTTTTTGCAGGTGTTAGGTTTTTTTTCAGCTCAAACAGCCCCATTGTTTTCTATGGGGGAATCGTGCACGAGCACGTTTTTGAGGCTGGCCGCTTGCGTAAGCAACTCTGGTATTGAGAGTTGAAGCTGCGTTAAAAATGCTCTACGCTCCTTTTTTGGAGCCTAACGCAGCCTTTATGTGGACTCTCAATACCAGAGTTATTTTTATGGTGCGGCCAGAAAAAAGCCGGCGTTAGCTACGCGGGTCCTTACCGACAAAACTCCAAATCTAGGCCAGAGTGTTTAACATCTTTTTAATTAATGAAACATTTGAAAAACAGAAAGTAACATCAAGTAGGCAAAATACGTGTATTTTTCCTAAGCCATGGTCATCGGAGGAATTTCCATGATTTGGTAACGAAAAAAGAAAATACATTTAAATCAGGAAACAAATGTTAACCTGTTACAGCATTCTCAGGAAGTCAAATAGAATAACATCACCAGCATATTTCTAGAAAAAATGTAATTACATTGATTTTCAAATTGTTTTCAAATTTGAAGCCAATCCAAATCATAATGGTGGATTGTCTGTTTTTACCCTTTGTTCACAACGTAAATGTATATTGTAAAATTACATTGTACATTATATATGATTTTACTGTGTACATTAAATAACTTTTTTCTTGCATGCTAAAAAGAACATGAAACCCAATATTTGTATTTCATACACTTCTAAAAAAACTTTCCAATTTACTTCTATTATCAAATTTGCTTCATTCTCTTAGTATCCTTATATCAAGGAGCATCAATGAACTACTTTGAGCTAGCTGAACACATTGGGTGAGCCAATGACAAGATGCATATATGTTCAGCCACCAGTCAGCAGCTAGATCCCAGTAGTGTATTGCTGCACCTGAGATTACCTATGTATACTTTTCAACAAAAAATACCAAGAAAACAAAGAAAGTTAGATCAAATAACTAAATAGGAAAGTTGTTTAAAATTGCATGTTCTATCATGAAAGTTCAAATTTGACTTTACTGTCCTTTCCTTTTAAAATAAGAATTCAACTCATTTTGATAATATGATTTATAATGTTTATTGTTAAAATGTTTTTTAAGACTTACTTTAATTATGATTCTTACATTGTACTTTCGACACATTCTTAAACTATTTAATTTATTATCACTTATTTATAAAGCGCCAACATTTTACGCTACGCTATACAACGATACATTACAATCATAAGGGTACAATACAATAAAAAAAACTTACAATGAGATATTATGTAAGACTATACAATGTATATTACTACATTTACATTAACAAACATAAACAAAAGGAGAGGAGCCCCCTGCCCCTGAGCACAATCAGTTGTAGTTGCAACTTTATCCAAAGTGAACTACAATTAGTCCCACATTTAAGAAAGACTGGGGGGTGAACAGTGGCCTGCATCTATACCCCTTGCCGCCCGGCAGCAATCCACTACCCGCATTTACTGTTGCACACATTCGAAAGTGTTCAACCCTGCCCCGGCTCACCCTCAGCCAATCACGCACAAGCAGGGGCTGTCAATCTCCCTGGTCGGAAATTGTCTGCGGGAATTGACAAACACCACAAAACACTTGGCGTAGTGTGTTAAGAAGCAGCAGTCTGATGACCTCTGCTTCTTAAATCTCGGCTGCAGACTCACTTGTACGAACCTGCAGCCAAAAGGACCCTCAAGCCCTTGTTTCCACTGAGCATTCTTCCAGTATCCAAGTCCTTAAACAGTATATAAATGCTATAGGTAATGATGTATTCAAGCTAAAGAATAGCTTGAGATTAATATTCTGATTTATATTTTAACCCCTTAAATACTAACAACGGCGCTGAGCCATCGCAGTTTCCCACTCAGGTGCTAACGACAGCTCAGAGCCGTCGCTAGCACTCTCCCAACTTGAGGGAGATCTGAGGGCTCCCACCCACTCCTAGCCCTGCATAGTGACAGGCATCACCGAGGCTTCACGTTTTGTGTGGTGACGTCACGCGCAATGACGTGATGATGTCACCGCGCAACATTATTAAAACATTTACAATACAAAATATAGGGAAAGGGGGCATGCTGCTTAGACGCCTGTATCTCAGGCATCTAAGCAGCTACAGATCCCCAAGACCCATCGTTGGAAAGGTAATCGCCTAACCTTTCCAAACCCTTAGCACCCAGGTTGGAAAGTGCTTAGCACTCAAAGGGTTAATTATACTATTTGTTTAAATATTGAGGAAATAAGTGTAAAGTTTTAGTATCTCTAAATAAATGGGGTGCTGTCATGTTTGTATCAAAGAATGTCACTAGAGTTTAAATCTCAGAGTGTTTATTATCTCTTTAATTAATGAAGAATTTGTAAAACAGAAAGTAACATCAAGTAGGCAAAATATGTGCATATTTCCTAAGCCATGGTCATCAGAGGAATTTCCATGATTTGGTAACAAAAATAGAAAAAAAAATTAAATCAGGAAACAAATGTTGACCTTTTACAGGATTCTCAGGAAGTTGAATAGAATAACATATCCAGCATATCTCTAGCACGAATTAATATTTTACTGTTTTAAAAAAAAAAGAAAAAAAATGTTTTTAAGATAAGAATGTGAGTAAATGTGTTTGCGAGTTAAAAAATGCTTAGCTTTTAAATATTTTTACCATGGCAGGATTCAATATAAAAATCACTGCATTCTGTTTTCAATGAATATTTTAATTATTCATAATTGTCATTGATAAAATTATACATCAATTAATAAAATTGTACATCAATCAAAATGTTGTCCCTTATTTTTAGAGGCATCTGCATAAACAGAACAGTTTTTAGTCTAGACAGTTATCTCCCTTATCAACTTTCTAGTCATCAGGCAAAGCCTTGAATCCAACAGAAAGAAAAAGCCAGGATTCCTGATGCTGCGTTTCTATGGTGATATCATTAATTTGCCAGGAAAATAAATCAACCAAAATAATGAGAGCCTATTACAGTATGCACACTGATGTCTATAATTAGTAGGAACTAAAGTTTATTTCATTTTGAAAGACATCTGTAAATGTCTTTATTTTTTGTATTCTTGACCTGTCAGTGTTTGATCTATTTTTACAGAAATGATCTTTTCTGTAGAAATTACATTCTTATTGGTGTAACCAATATTTTATTTTAAAAACAAAACAAAGAACAAAAAACAAGGATAAGCAAATGTTTATTTACTCACTTTTTAGAATTTTAAACTAAGAAGTGTGTTCCTTTTATGATTCATTTAAAAAAAAAAAAGAAAAGATGTTTCAGAAAGAATTTATATGCAGAATAAATATACGTTGTCCTGTTTGAGCTGTTTGGGCTTGTTTCTGTTCATCAATGCAGCTTTGTGGCTTGTTCTTATGAGCCAAACATAATGAACACTGCAATAAGTCAATATATATATATATATATATATATATATATATATATATATATACTGTATATATCTAAAACAGTAGGAGTAGTTGCTCACTCACAAACTAAGTTCAAATGCCAGGGTGCTAAATAGGATAAGTATAAGTACATAAAAGACAGCACTCACTAGGCTTGAAAAAAAGGTGCAGCAAGTGCCTTTTATTCAGTGACGTTTCGGGGAATACACCCCTTCATCAGACCAACGTGCATACAGTGAAAAACAAACATTTATACTCTATTAGACCCTCCAAACAAATGCCAAACTGGTTGCCATGGCAACCAGTCAAATTTACAGTAAACAAAATAACATATTTAAATAACATGTAAAGCAATAGTATAACAAATAATATATACAGTGCACATACATTGTCACATACAAGTGGACAACGATACATTGTTGTCACAGGACAAAAGTGTCAACAGAAGTGTCAAATTAGGAAAAGAAAAAATGAAGAAAAAAACAGCTCAATCTATCTCATAATAACAGTGACAATCTAAAAAGCTGATCAGAAGAAATACACACACTTAATTTTATCCCTACTACCTAAAATGCTGTTAAAGGGATAGTATACCCAAATATTTTATTTAATGGATAGAGCATGCAATTTTAAGCAATTTTCTAATTTACTCCTATTAGCATTGTTTTTGTTCTCTTTGTATCTTTGTTTGAAAAGCAGGAATGAAATCTTTGGAGCCGGCCTATTTTTGGTTCTTTTCCCTGGATAGGGCTTAATGATTGGTGGCTACATTTAGCCATCCAATCAGCAAGAGCAACCTAGGTTCTGGACTTAAAATGGGCTGGCTTCAAAGCTTTTATTGCTGCCACCACTTCTAGACACAGGACCATCACCTAGGAGACACTTAACACATGCTGATCATTTTCGTTAATGGAACCCAGTACTACCTCACAACCTAACTCCAATATCCCTGCAGAGATAGAGGAAGCAGAGACTTTGACCCTGACTGAGAACGATGCTGCTAGGATTCTGTTTGAGACAGAAATCCCTGATAATCCAGCTGAGAATGCCCAGACAATCTTCCTCCAAATCCCAAAACTGAAAAAGAAAGAGGTGGATCTTAAACTACATGGTATCTACCTGTCAGAATACCACCACAAGAAACTTATTCCAAGGGGTTTCTGCATTTAGAATGTTCCAACCATTGGAAGACCAAATCCTGAGTTTTGTAAACGTTGGTGTGCGGTACTCAACAAATGCTCCCTTGACCTCATACTTCTAGTAGTCGAAAAAGTAAGGACCTTGTTGCAGAAAGCCAAAGCTAAACTGGCACAACTTGAAGAGATCAAGGGCATTATATTCACAAATGATAATAGTGAAAATTGGACAGATAAAATATCTGTACAGCTTAAAGAATACAACTATGCCTTTATTGCATTTAAAAACAAAAAACTCACATACGTAACAGAGGATTACAAAATCATTGAAAGGGCATTTCAACATAACTGGATCGACACAGCTCTGAAGGATTGGCTAATGGTCCAGTACCCTATTAGACCTATCCTTTACACCATGCCGAAAATCCATAAACATCTCCAAAACCCCCCTGGTTGCCCTATAGTATCCGCCCGTGGATCCTTACTACAGCCACTAGCTACATATGTTGACTTCATTCTACAGTCATTTGTTGTAAACAGGAAGTCATATTCACGTGACTCTCTGTCCCTCTTGGATAGCTTATCTGACATTACAGATGTTGAACCTGGGGATATCCTAGCCAGTATGGATGTCACAAGTCTTTACACGGTTATTTCCCATGAGATGGGCATTAACATAGTAGTGTGCTTTGTGAACAAATACCCATACATTGGGCCTTCACCAGAATTTATTACTAAATGTTTGTCTCAAATCTAATTACTTCAAGTTCGAGAAGGGCTTCTACCTACAGCTAACAGGACCAGCCATGGGTTCAAACATGGCACCAGCATTTGCTAATATTTTCATGGAGTACGTAGAGAAAAGGATACTCAGAGTATAGGAGCATGCACAGATACTACATTACAAGAGATTCATCGATGACATCCTCCTTTTATGGAGAGGTACTAAAGAAGAGCTGTCTAATTGGACTGATAGCGCCAATACTCCCACAAGTCCTATCAAATTGAAGGTCAATGTGAGCACCCAACAAATCATTTTCCTAGATCTTCAAATTTATAAAGAAGGGACCACATTAGGTACTACTCTATACAAGTAACAGACGGATTGCAGTTCTATCCTGCATGTGAAGAGCTGCCACCCACTATCACTGATCAAGGCGATCCCCAAATCCCAGATGCTCAGGGTCATACGGAACAATGCCTCTGAAGAGAAACGTACAACCCAATTGAATGAGATGGAGCAAAGGTTCATGGCTAGGGGGTCCAACAGGGAAATCATTACCACAGAAAGAATGGCAGTCACAAGTGGAGCATATGATTCACCTAAGACACAAACAGAACCAAGCTGCAACCAACAACGGATTAATTTAATTACCACCTTCACACCCCAGTCCAGTACAGTGGATATGTTTTTGAAGGAACATTGGAGTATCATGAGATTGGATGACTCTTTACCTTTTCAAGAGTATGGGCCACCCAGAGTTGGGTATAAACGTTGAAGAAATCTCAGGGATATACTAATGAAGACATACCCGGTAACAAGCTACAGTACAGATACAGGGACTAAATCTACAAAATTGGGCTCATATAGATGCCCTAGTTGTACGACCTGTCACTCTATGTTACAGGGGACTAGCTTCAGACACCTCCATACCAACCAATGATTCACAATTAGACATTATCTTGCATGCATCACTAAATTTGTCATCTACATGTTAAACTGTATTTGCGGCCTTTTTTACATAGGAAAAATGTCAGATGACATCAAGAAATGTATGGCAAAACATACAAGTGCCATATGGGGCATTGGACAAGGGCAAAAGTGACCAACTGGTAGCCAGAGACTTCCTAGAGCATGGGCATACGGTAAAGGATTTATGCTTCATGAACCACATCCCCCTACTTAAAAGAGGGAGTGACAGGGAAAAACTATTGCTCCAAAGAGAGGCATAGTGTATTTACAAATTGGACATTATTCATCCCAAATGACTAAACATGGGTGTGGACTGGCACTGTTTTCTATAGTACATTTGCCAAACTTCTGAGGTCCCTCCAGGGACTAGAAGGACAGTTCTTGCCCACACGGCGAGTATGCTTTTTGCAGTCTTAATACATAGTTTTAACCCCTATGGTCCCATACAGCACACTGTGGAGGCTACTTTTCTAGACATGTTAACTGAGCATTAGTAATTGTATATAACCAGTTCATATAGTGTTTACAATAATGTAACATATTGATGTGTCTCTACTTCATAGTCTGTATATAGTTGTAGATATTTGATGACATACCCACATGTGTTCCATTGCACTATATCCGTTAAACAATACACTAGGCCATAGGCATTCTTGGTCAAAATATAGATAATATTTGCTATAGATTGTGCACAAATTAAGTTAAATTGATCTACAAGTCTAGGACTATTTGTGCCTTGGTTTATTATAGGTGGGTATTGATATTCTTTAATACACTCCCCCACACTAGCTATATTTTCTTCGGCTCCTTGTTCTCTATGATGTGTGCAGTTCCCACTATGGGTGAGTTTGACCCTGTTATGCCCAAATAGTGTATTATACTCTGCCATCCACTATTTGAATAAATTGACACTTTCAATGCAAGCCAACAGAAGGTGTGTCCCTTCTAACCAATGATAATCCTAGAGTGGTTTGTGCACACTGTTTGTGAACAATGCTGTGCTTAAGGCTGCTTTGGCCAAAATGGATTGCAAATGATGCACACATTGAGGAGGCTATACACCACTGCCGCATACACTCCGGTGTTCACCCGCTCATGATATACCCCACACTGCCACTATTAGTAATTCTCTCATTCATCACATGTTATGTACTTTATGAGTAAGCACAACAGTTCCTGTTATGTATATTCAAAGTTAATGGGTCTACATTTTTGTACCCTGCAATAATTATATAAATGTACAGTCTTAACAGCATTTTAAATAGTACGGATAAAATTAGGTGTGTGTATTTCTTTTGATCAGATTTTTAAATTGTCACTGTTATTATGGGATAGATTGAGTCGTTTTTTTTCTTCTTCTTTTTTTCTTTTCCTAATTTGACACTTCTGTTGACACTTTTGTCCTGTGACAACAATGTATCGTTGTCCACTTGTATATGACAATGTATGTGCACTGTATATATAATTTGTTATACTATTGCTTTACATGTTATTTAAATATATTATTTTGTTTACTGTAAATTTGGCTGGTTGCCATGGTAACCAGTCTGGCATTTTTTTGCACAGGGGGAGGGTCTAATAGAGTTTAAATGTTTGCTTTTCACTGTATGCATGTTGGTCTGATGAAGGGGTGTATTCCCCGAAACGTCACTGAATAAAAGGCACTTGCTGCACCTTTTTTTCAAACCCAGTGAGTGCTATATATATTAGCGCTGCAGAATCTGCTGGCACACTACAAATAACCGATAATAATAATAATATATATATATTCCTGCTAGTTACAATTTTAATGTAAAACACTTTTAATTATTTTATTTCAAGCAATAATGAAATATTCTGTATTTGTCATTCTTCCATAACCCATTAGATCTTTTCTTATCATGTCAATTTATAGTTGTTGTGGTTTTGAAATTCATGTGACACATCATTTTAAAAAGATAAATGAAACATTTATACTGCAGTAAAAGCCATTATGAGAGGACACCTGTGGGTTGCATAAGGATAACGGTTTTGGTTAATGTTAATAGAAAAAACAAAGCTTTTGAGAAGATGTAGCACTGTAAGATATAATGGCCATTAAACAAAACCTATGGATCTAGTGAGATTGATCCCACCAGACAAAGGGGCCTATTTATCAAGCCGTCAACTGTGCTGCATTCGCAGGCACTAATACGCTCGCCTAACATTGCCTAACATCGCTGCCGCGGACCTGAATACGCTCTCCTTATTTAACAAAAAAGCTGTCAAAAAGCTGTGCACAAAAGTACGGGGCAATGAGCAGCGGACTGTTGTTAACTAACAGTCATCGATCTCGCTGCTTTTCGGCTTTTTCACAGCTTTATTTGTATACTGTCACTAAGCACCCACACTATACTAAATGGTTTAACCCTTATCCCGCCGCTCCCAGACCCCACCGCAACAAAAGTTATTAACCCCTAAACCGCCGCTCCTGGAGCCCACCGCCACCTACATTATACTTATTAACCCCTAATATGCCGCCCCTACTCCGCCGCCACCTACATTATACTTATTAACCCCTAATCTGCCACCCCCTATACCGCCGCCACTTACATAAATTTATTAACCCCTATCCTGCCACTCCCGGAGCCCACCACAACTAAATAAATGTATTAACCCCTAAACTGCCAGCCCCCCACATCGCCATAAACTAAATTAACCTATTAACCCCTAAGCCTAACAACCCACTAACTGTACATTAAATATTAAATCATCATCTTATAATAAATTTTAACTTTCCTTTATATTTAAATTAAACTATATTAAACTATTAATTAATCCACCCTAACTATTAGACTAAAATTACATTAAACTATATTAAACTAATAATTAATATATTCTAATTATTATAATAAAATTACATTAAACTATATTAAACTAATAATTAATCTATTCTAACTATTATAATAAAATGACATTAACTATATTAAACTAATAATTAATCTATTCTAACTATTATAATAAAATTACATTAAACTATATTAAATTAATAATTAATCTAACCTAACTTTTATACTAAAATTACATAAAATTACAAATTAAAATAACTATATTACATATTTAAACACCTACCCTACTCAAATAATTTAATTCTACACTAAAAAATTACAAAGTTACAAAAAACTAAGTTACAAAAAATAACAAACACTAAGTTACACAAAAAAATAAACACATACGGCTAGATTTAGAGTTTTGTCGGTAAAGACCCGCGTAGCTAACGCAGCTTTTTTTCCCAACGCACCCTTAAGACAACGCTGGTATTTAGAGTTGTCTGAAGGGCTGCGTTAGGCTACAAAAAGGGTGCGTTGAGCCTAATGTACCACCACTTCAACCCTCAATACCAGCGTTGCTTACGGTAGCGGTAAGCTGTCAAAACGTGCTCGTGCACGATTCCCCCATAGGAAACAATGGGGCAGTTTGGGATGAAAAAAAACCTAACACCTGCAAAAAAGCAGCGTTAAGCACCCAACGCAGCCCCATTGTTTCCTAAGGGGAAACACTTTCTAAGTCTGCTCCTAACACCCTAACATGAACCCCGAGTCTAAACACCACTAACCTTACACTTATTAACCCCTAATCTGCTGCCCCCGCTATCGCCGACACCTGCATTATATTATTAACCCCTAATCTGCCGCTGCGTACACCGCCGCAACCTACATTATCCCTATGAACCCTTAATCTGCTGCCCCTAACACCGCCGATACCTACATAATATTTATTAACCCCTAATCTGCCCCCCCAACGTCGCTGCTACCTAACTACACTTATTAACCCCTAATCTGCCACCCCTACTCCGCCTCCACCTACATTATACTTATTAACCCCTAATCTGCCACCCCCTATACCGCCGCCACCTACATAAATTTATTAACCCCTATCCTGCCGCTCCCGGAGCCCACCACAACTAAATAAATGTATTAACCCCTAAACCGCCAGCCCCCCACATCGCCATAAACTAAATTAACCTATTAACCCCGAAACCTAACAGCCCACTAACTGTACATTAAATATTAAATCATCATCTTATAATAAATTTAAACTTACCTTTATATTTAAATTAAACTATATTAAACTATTAATTAATCCACCCTAACTATTAGACTAAAATTACATTAAACTATATTAAACTAATAATTAATATATTCTAATTATTATAATAAAATTACATTAAACTATATTAAACTAATAATTAATATATTCTAACTATTATAATAAAATTACATTAACTATATTAAACTAATAATTAATCTATTCTAACTATTATAATAAAATTACATTAAACTATATTAAATTAATAATTAATCTAACCTAACTTTTATACTAAAATTACATAAAATTACAAATTAAAATAACTATATTATATATTTAAACACCTACCCTACTCAAATAATTTAATTCTACACTAAAAAATTACAAAGTTACAAAAAACTAAGTTACAAAAAATAACAAACACTAAGTTACACAAAAAAATAAACACATACGGCTAGATTTAGAGTTTTGTCGGTAAAGACCCGCGTAGCTAACGCAGCTTTTTTTCCCAACGCACCCTTAAGACAACGCTGGTATTTAGAGTTGTCTGAAGGGCTGCGTTAGGCTACAAAAAGGGTGCGTTGAGCCTAATGTACCACCACTTCAACCCTCAATACCAGAGTTGCTTACGGTAGCGGTAAGCTGTCAAAACGTGCTCGTGCACGATACCCCCATAGGAAACAATGGGGCAGTTTGGGATGAAAAAAAACCTAACACCTGCAAAAAAGCAGCGTTAAGCACCCAACGCAGCCCCATTGTTTCCTATGGGGAAACACTTTCTAAGTCTGCACCTAACACCCTAACATGAACCCCGAGTCTAAACACCCTTAACCTTACACTTATTAACCCCTAATCTGCTGCCCCCGCTATCGCCGACACCTGCATTATATTATTAACCCCTAATCTGCCGCTGCGTACACCGCCGCAACCTACATTATCCCTATGAACCCCGAATCTGCTGCCCCTAACACCGCCGATACCTACATAATATTTATTAACCCCTAATCTGCCCCCCCAACGTCACCGCTACCTAACTACACTTATTAACCCCTAATCTGCCGACCGGACCTCGCCGCCACTATAATAAATGTATTAACCCCTAAACCGCCGCATTCCCGTCTCACAAACACTATAATAAATGTTATTAACCCCTAATCTGCCCTCCCTAACATCGACGCCACCTAACTTCAAGTATTAACCCCTAATCTGCCGACCGGACCTTGCCGCTTCTATAATAAATGTATTAACCCCTAAAGCTAAGTCTAATCCTAACCCTAACACCCCCTTAAGTTAAATATAATTTTAATCTAACAAAATAAATTAAATCTTATTAACTAAAGTATTCCTATTTAAAACTAAATACTTACCTGTAAAATAAACCCTAATATAGCTACAATATAACAAATAATTATATTGTAGCTATTTTAGGATTTATATTTATTTTACAGGCAACTTTGTATTTATTTTAACTAGGTACAATAGCTATTAAATAGTTATTTACTATTTAATAGCTACCTAGTTAAAATAATTACAAAGTTACCAGTAAAATAAATCCTAACCTAAGTTACAATTAAACCTAACACTACACTATCAATAAATTAATTAAATAAATTACCTACAATTACATACAATTAAATAAACTAAACTAAATTACAAAAACAAACAAACACTAAATTACAAAAAATAAAAAAAGATTACAAGAATATTAGGCTAATTACACCTACTCTAAGCCCCCTAATAAAGTAAAAAAGCCCCCCCAAAATAATAAAGGTCCTTACCCTATTCTAAATTAAAAAGTAACCAGCTCTTTTACCAGCCCTTAAAAGGGCTTTTTGTGGGGCATGCCCCAAAGTCATCAGCTCTTTTGCCTGTAAAAAAAAATACACCCCCCCAACATTAAAACCCACCACCCACATACCCCTACTCTAACCCAAACCCCCCTTAAATAAACCTAACACTACCCCCCTGAAGATCTCCCTACCTTGAGTCGTGTTCACCCAGCTTGGCCGAAGTCTTCATCCGATGGGGCAGAAGAGGACATCCAGACCAGCAGACATCTTCATCCAAGCGGCATCTTCTATCTTCATCCATCCGGAGCGGAGCCATCTTCAAAGCAGCCGACACGGAGCCATCCTTCTTCACCGACGCCTACTCGCCGAATGAATATTCCTTTAAGGGACGTCATCCAAGATGGCATCCCTCGAATTCCGATTGGCTGATAGGATTCTATATATTTGACTCATACCGCCCTATATCGCTCCTAAACGCGGATTACTAAATATTTACCGCAATTCTGGCCTACAGGCTTAAATCTATTCTTGGATCCCTGATACATGTGGATCAGGTCGGCTTTATGGCACAGCGGAATTCAATGGCCAGCATTAGGAAAAAAAATTTGTTAATAGTTTTCCTGCACTCTAATAAGACCCACTGCCAGGTTGACTCAGCTATTCTATCTCTTGATGCCCAAAAAGCATTTGACTCGATTACATGGGATCACTTATTTTATACGATGAAACAGTTTGGGTTTAGAGGGCACTTCCCTACCTGTATTAAGGCACTCTATTCAAATGTATCGTCAGTGTTACTGGTAAATGGCTCACTCACAGATCTCTTTAATATTAGGACTGGCACTCGTCAAGGTTGTCCGATCTCGCCACTTTTATTTAATTTGGCATTAGAACCTTTAGCATTAATGTTAAAAACACAGCTAGCGGGGGTTAGTTTAGGTGATAAATTTCTTAAAGTATTGTTATACGCAGATGATGTATTACTCTTTCTTAGTGATCCGCAATCCGAGATCCCTCGTATTTTGGAGACTATAGACCTATTCGGCTCATTTACGGGTTATAAAATTAATATCAATAAGTCTGATCTACTCTGGTTAAACCCACTTCCACAACTGAACTATGTGCCCCAATTTAATGTTGCAGATCATTACATTACCTATCTAGGTATCAGAATTAGTAGAAACCCATCGAACTGGTACGAACTTAACTTTGCACCACTGTTAAACAAAATAGAAGCAGACTTAATGAATTGGGCGAAAATACCCCTTTCACTAACGGCGAAAATTAATTTAGTTAAGATGACTATCCTACCAAAATTATTATATACTATGCAAAATATTCCTATTATACTATCAAAAAAAGATATTAAGTTCTTGGACAATCGACTTAGGATATTTTTATGGGGTACGGGTAGGAAAAGGATCTCGCTTGACAAAATGGCACATCTCAGACAATTTGGCGGGCTAACATTTCCTATATTTTCACTCTATAATAATATTTGTCTGGCTAAGGTAGCCATGGATTGGATTACGGATAGATCTTATGTTGCTTCTCTTGAAGTAGAGCAAAAATTAGTTTCTCCCTTTTCATTAATAGCTTTATTACACTGTCCCATTAAGGCGCTTCCAAATAAGCTTAAGAATAGATGTACAATAGTAAATGTCATTAAAGCATGGCAGCACATTCGATTACGCATGAATGATAATCCTCGGATCTCGGATTTAGTTCCTATTATTAAGAATCCTTGCTTTAGTCCTGGCTTAAATAATAAAGTATTTAATAGATGGGCGGCACAAGGTCTCACTCATTTATCTCATTTCCGAGACTCTGAGAATTCTAATATATATACATTTGCTTTTCTCAAATCTAAGTATCAACTTATGAATAGAGATTTCTATGCGTACCTACAATTTCGGCATTGGTATAATGAAATAGCTCAAAACCAAATTGGACAATGGCTTCACCCTGTTATAAGAATGGGCCTGTCCCTATATAAAGTGGGAAAACACTCCAGTAGTTACTGGTATAGACTGATATTAGCACAGATAGGGGAAGCCAATCTTGCAAGAATCCATGCTAAATGGTTTCATGATATCCAAACAGTAGATATTGCCCAGATGAAATTTAGTATAACAGCGGTCGAACGAGCTACTCTATCGGCAGCCTGGCGTGAATCACATTTTAAAATTTTAAATCGTATATACATATCCCCTGCAGATATAAATAAATGGTATGGCCAATCATCAAATCTGTGTCCAAGATGTAGCTCTGCCGTGGCTGACCTGGTCCACATGTTTTGGAGATGTCCAAGAATTCTGCAATTTTGGAGACAGGTACAGTTTTGGCTGAATAGATTGCTAACTGTTCAAATCACTCTACTGTCAGCCAATATTTTTTTTCTAGTAAATTCTACTCCCTATATACATAATGTAAGTTTCATTAATACTGTAATATTGGGCGTCAGATATCTTATCTTGAAAAACTGGAAGGCTAACCGACCACCAACAATCAATAATTTAACATATTTACTTTATTCACAATATATAATTGAACAGACGGACAATGTTAATAATGGACCCCAGCAACAACTCAGCTTTGCTAAAAAATGGCTAGATTTCATTCAAAACTACAGACATACTCCATAACCTTTTTTTTTTTTTCTCTCTTCTCCCTCTCCCCTTCCTTCGCCTTGCCCATCTACCCACCCAACCATTACCCCCCCACGCTACTCTGTGAGTGGATGGGTATCGATCTAATGCTACTGACAAGTAGTTATGTATTTGCTCACCTGGTAACTGCTTAAATCAACTTGCAAGTCTAGAGACTTTTCTAAGGTTCTTTTGACACAATATCAGGTCATGTGTTTATTGATAATCGGAGGGAAATTTATTATATGAAATTTTAGTTAATTAAGAATATATGTTATTGTATTTAGGAAACGTCTTATCAACATTGCTGACGTTATAAAAGATGTTGTATATGAGTAATGATTGTTCCAAATGATTACGATACTTGAATCTGTTTTGATGACATAGAAAATAGATAGTATGAATTCTGTTCATTGTTGTGTTTAGTAATTTTGTTGTGACAATTATTTTTTTGCTTTTTGAACATACTATGTCAATCTGTAACAGGCTGTTATTCTTTTTGTTTGTCCCTCAATAAAAAATGAAATTTGAAAAGGATTCTATCAGCCAATCGGAATTAAGGTAGGAAAAATCTGATTAGCTGGTTCAATCAGCCAATTAGATTGAAGTTCAATCCGATTGGCTGATCCAATCAGCCAATCAGATTTAGCTCGCATTCTATTGGCTGTTCCGATCAGCCAATCAGATTGAGCTCGCATTCTATTGGCTGTTCCGATCAGCCAATAGAATGCAAGATCAATCTGATTGGCTGATTGAATCAGCCAATCAGATTTTTCCTACCCTAATTCCGATTGGCTGATAGAATCCTATCAGCCAATCGGAATTTGAGGGACGCCATCTTGGATGACGTCACTTAAAGGAATATTCATTCAGCGAGTAGGTGTCAGTGAAGAAGGATGGCTCCGCGTCTGCTGCTTTGAAGATGGCTCCGCTCCGGATGGATGAAGATTGAAGACGCCGCCTGGATGAAGACTTCTATCGGATGGAAGACCTCTTCAGCGCCCCTTGGATGAAGACTTCTATCGGATGGAAGACATCTTCAGCGCCCCTTGGATGATGACTTCGGCCCGGCTGGGTGAACACGACTCAAGGTAGGGAGATCTTCAGGGGGGTAGTGTTAGGTTTATTTAAGGGGGGTTTGGGTGGGTTAGAGTAGGGGTATGTGGGTGGTGGGTTTTAATGTTGGGGGGTTGTATTTTTTTTACAGGCAAAAGAGCTGATTACTTTGGGGCATGCCCCGCAAAAACCCCTTTTAAGGGCTGGTAAAAGAGCTGGTTACTTTTTAATTTAGAATAGGGTAGGGACCTTTATTATTTTGTTTTTTTTTTATTTTATTAGGGGGCTTAGAGTAGATGTAATTAGTTTAAAATTCTTGTAATATTTTTTTATTTTCTGTAATTTAGTGGGGTTTTTTTTGTAATTTAGTTTAGTTTATTTAATTGTAGGTAATTGTAGTTAATTTATTTAATTAATTTATTGATAGTGTAGTGTTAGGTTTAATTGTAACTTAGGTTAGGATTTTTTTACAGGTAATTTTGTAATTATTTTAACTAGGTAGCTATTAAATAGTAAATAACTATTTAATAGCTATTGTACCTAGTTAAAATAAATACAAAGTTGCCTGTAAAATAAATATAAATCCTAAAATAGATACAATATAATTATTAGTTATATTGTAGCTAGTTTAGGGTTTATTTTACAGGTAAGTATTTAGTTTTAAATAGGAATACTTTAGTTAATAAGAGTTAATTTATTTCGTTAGATTAAAATTATATTTAACTTAGGGGGGGTGTTAGGGTTAGGGTTAGACTTAGCTTTAGGGGTTAATACATTTATTAGAGTAGCGGCGAGGTCCGGTCGGCAGATTAGGGGTTAATACTTGAAGTTAGGTGGCGGCGACGTTGGGGGGGGGGCAGATTAGGGGTTAATACTATTTATTATAGGGTTTGTGAGGCGGGAGTGCAGCGGTTTAGGGGTTAATAACGATTTTAGTAAATATATTATATTATGTAGGTGTCGGCGGTGTTAGGGGCAGCAGATTAGGGGTTCATAGGGATAATGTAGGTTGGCAGATTAGGGGTTAAAAATATTTATTATAGTGGCGGCGATGTGGGGGGGGACCTCGGTTTAGGGGTACATAGGTAGTTTATGGGTGTTAGTGTACTTTAGAGCACTGTAGTTAAGAGCTTTATAAACCGGCGTTAGCCCAGAAAGCTCTTAACTACAGCCTTTCCATGGGCGGTAGGAGTTTTGTCGGTAGAGTTGTAACGCTCACTTCAGCCAAGACTCTAAATACCGGCGTTAGGAAGATCCCATTGAAAAGATAGGATATGCAATTGGCGTAAGGGGATCTGCGGTATGGAAAAGTCGCGGCTTGAAAGTGAGCGGTACACCTTTACCTACCTAACTCTAAATAGCTGCGGGCGGCCAAAAGCAGCGTTAGGACCCCTTAACCTTGTTTTTTACGGCTAACGCAGAACTCTAAATCTAGTCGTAAGTTACAAAATTTTTTTTTTTTTTATCAAAGCTTTAAACTAATTACACCTAATCTAAGGGCCCTATGAAAATAAAAAAGCCCCTCCAAAATAAAAAAAACCCCAGCCTACAATAAACTACAAATAGCCCTTAAAAGGGCCTTTTGCGGGGCATTGCCCCAAAGTAAACACCTCTTTTACCTGAAATAAAAAATACAAATACCCCCAACAGTAAAACCCACCACCCACACAAACAACCCCCCCAAATAAAAACCTAACTAAAAAAACCTAAGCTCCCCATTGCCCTGAAAAGGGTATTTGGATGGGCATTGCCCTTAAAAGGGCTTTTAGCTTTATTGCAGGCCCAAGTCCTAATCTAAAACTAAAACCCACCCAATTTTTTTTATTTGGGGGGAGGGGGGCTTTTTTATTTTCATAGGGCCCTTAGATTAGGTGTAATTAGTTTAAAGCTTTGATAATATCTTTTTTATTTTTTGTAACTTAGTGTTTATTTTTTGTGTAACTTGATGTTTGTTATATTTTGTAACTTTGTAACTTTGTCATAAGCTTTTGCTGCTTTCAGACTCCTATTGATTCCTATGGCATCCACCGATTCCAGGGCGGCGGATAGAAAATGATAAATGCCAACAGTGTATGCTGTTGGCATTTGTCAATGTGCAGAGGACATGATACGCTACATTGTATCATGTCCGCTCGCACATTAATAAATATACCCCTATGAGTTGTTTCCTGACGGCATTCTGAAAGCAACTATCATCATGTTAAATGCTATTTAAACATAATTAGACATGATATATTAAAAAAAAAACTTATCTTCATATGCAGAAGTATGTTTCATTTCAAAGTAAATAAACTAATAAATAATGTTAGAGGGATAGTCTACACCACAATTGTTATTGTTTAATAAGATAGACAACGCATTTACTACCCATTCCCCACCTTTGCACAACCAACATTGTTATATTAATATACTTTATAACCTTTAAACCTCTAAATTTCCTCCTTTTTCTAAGCCACTAAAGACAGCATCTTATATCACATGCTTTTTTTATTTGCTTTTCACAACAGGAGACTGCTAATTCATGTGAGCCATATAGATAATATTGTGCTAACGCCCGTGGATTGTGGCAGACACTGCACTAATTGGATAAAATGCAAGTCAATAGATAATAAATAAAAAGTGATGTGATCAGGGGGCTGTCAGAAGATGCTTAGATACAAGGTAATCACAGAGGTAAAAAGTGTATTAATATAACCATGTTGGTTATGCAAAACTGGGAAATGGGTAATAAAGGCGTTATCTATCTTTTTAAACAATAACAATTTTGGAGCTGACTGTCCCTTTAAATCTTGAGTTGTTTTTTTTTTTTTTTTTGCATTTCATCATGTTCCATCTCCTCACCAGCACTGCAAGATACATCAGTGGTAGGTGCTCTTTCTTATTGGCTACTCCAGAAGAACAATGGTGCTCTATTCTTTATAAATTCTGCAAGGGACCTCACAGGTCTCAATTGTGTAAAACAGTTCACTCTAACATATGTACAAAAGAAAACTTTGGAAATAAAGAGAAATAAAGAAAAAACTAGAGAACCGCATCAGCTTTGAATTAACGAGATTTGACCATTCACAGACGCAATAGACTCTTTATGAATTTTGCATGCTCGAACAAGGTTTAAGTGAAAAACCTCAAACACTCCTCTAGAATGCCTCGCCACATCCACATTTGTGAGATTTCTGAAACACCTCTCCTTCGATCCAAAGAGACTACATTAACCTAATAATACAGAAATGTAGATATTTTGCAATAAAGAACATTTACATTTCCTGTTTTGCAAGCGTGTTTCCTAAGTGTTACAGTAATTATTAGACAAGTGCACTGGTGACAAATTCAATGCGCCCAAATCCTTCGGAACTAATTTTCAATAAATTTTGTTTCTGAATATTTAGCTGCCATCCCATTTCAGTTTAAACAAAATGAATACTGAATGTACACAGAACATTTACATATTGCTTTCATTAAATGAATGTAAATGTTCTTTGCTATAGGTGAAAAAGTTCACCTGTAGCATTATACTTACCTCTAGCGCGCTGTAGAGCAGTTCTAATTCAGACACATTTTCACAGAACCCAGGGTGCGCAATTAGGAGGTTTGGTGTGGCAGATCCCAGGGCCTACAATAAAGGATCTTCAGGATTAGCGTGGCTCTCAAGTGGGTTAGAGGTAAGAATTTTGAATCTCTAAGGTAATTTAATGGACATTAATGAATACTGCTGAATATTTGAAGTAATGTATATTTGATCTGAAGATAACACTACTGTGATCTCTAATATTACCACAGACATTTTCATGGTCAAATATTCAATTTTCAAACTCGTAGCCAACACAATCAGTGCCCTGTGGATGCTTTTCCACTAACATTCTAGGCCACTGTAGTTTATCTTGATCTGCCATTCCCTTCACTGGCCTGCAACTTCTAATGCAGAGTAGCAGTAGAGCTCTCTGCTTTCATCTAAATAATCAAGCAGTGTGATGTCTGATTGGCGATGCTAGCTCTTGAACACGTAAGTTAAAAAAGAAGAAAAATAAGTTTAAATTGGATGAGTAGCCTTAAAGGTTATTAAGCAAGGACCAATGATGGTTTTGAAATTAAAGTTGAATGGACGTTAAACTGCTGAGCACCACTATAATAGAATGGTTATTAATAAAAGAACAGTTAACACTAAAATTGTTATTGTGTAAAAAAGATAAATAATGCCTTTACTAACCATTCCCCAGCTTTGCACAACCAACATTGTTATATTAATATATTTTATAACATTTTAACCTCTAAATTTCTGCCTGTTTTTAAGCCACTAAAGTCAGTCTCTTATCACATGCTTTTTTATTAGCTTTTCACAACAGGAGACTGCTAGTCCATATGGATAACATTGTGTTCACTCCCATGTAGTTAATTAAGAGTCAGCACAACACAGCACTAATTAGCTAAAATGCTATATAGATAATAAATAAAAAGTCTTGTGATCAGGGGGCTGTCAGAAGATGCTTATATACAAGGTAATCACAGAGATAAAAAGTATATTAATATAAACATGTTTTCTGTGAAAAACTGGGAACTGGGTAACAAAGGGATTATCTATCTTTTTTTTTTTTAAATATTTTTTTATTGAAGTTAAAGTATATATTAACAAACAAGCTTCGCCCTGAGGCCAAAATTACATCAGAGTAAATAATACATTGTCTATAAACTGACATTATTAGAAAAAGAAAAACAAGATACGCATGTAACAATATAATTACATATCAAATCTTAACCTGAAGATAGACAATAAGTTTAGGCGAGGTGGAATATAACTTCATTTTATGTTATATTATTAATAAGTGATCTCCATAGTACTATAGAAAATAATCAATAGAGTATCAAAGTCAGAGGTATCAGGCTGTGGAGAATTAGCTTATGTGTCAGCCACTCTTGGGCTGAGATATATAGGGGGGGGATATTCAGCGAGTAAGCACCGCTATATATATAGGGAAAACGGTGGAGAGGCGGGGGGAGGGGGGCAGAGCCTGTATGAGTATGAGAAGTTTAAAGTAAGTGCTGGGAGCTTAGAAATGTTCAAGTGGAGGGACCCCAGAACTGTCTAGGGAAGATTATATCTAGTAAATCATAGAACGGATTAGGGTATCCTCTGTCATTAAGCTTCCCCTCTATTAATATGATTGTACCTATAGGGTTGAAGGGAAATTAGTTAGTAGAGGAACATTATCAGGGCTTAGAATGTCTTAACACTGTCATCACAGCAGGACTTATAAACTATGGGCCAAGACATTATGGGAATAGGTTGGTATTGACCATAGTAAAGTTCTGTAAGAGCGGGGATATTAGAAAGTGTGGAATATAGGGGACTTCTGGGGGGAGCTCCTCACCTAGGGAAATGCTAGCTATAAGCGATGTGGGAAAAAGGAGTAAGGGTATGACCCACAGGCAGCAAGCCAGCGGGAAAGGGAGGAGAGGAGCTCAGCTGGAGCCGTAGGTTCGTGCTATCAGTAATTTCTACATAGGGAGTATACCATTATTGGCAGGGAGCATGTGCGGGCTAAGTAGAGAAAGTTCCCCTATATAGGGGGAGATGCATCATACTAACCATATTAATAAAAGATAAATGTATCCAGCTGGATCTCCCTAGTCTAGCTTATCCCTACATACTCTTAGCATATATATAACTTTTGGAGACTATTTGCCATATGGCAAACTACTATTGTGCAGGAAGAGGCTAAGCACCAACAGAGTAATAATAACCCAGGTGTAGGGTAACAGTCAGTCCCACCATGGAGAAAATATATGGTCTATTATCATATGTTTTGCTAAATTACAAGATGAAGTGTTTTAATTGCAGAGATAGAGCCATATTATATAGCGTGTCATATTTAAACATAAGTAAGCTAATTATTTGAGTAGTCCTTATCTGGAGGAAGCAAAAGCCTGAGTACAATACATAAGCCCAAATAATTTATGTGAAATAAAGCGTGTCACCTGTGTCATCCTTAGTCAATCCTCTTCTACCTTTGTATTAATACTTATAAAAGCATGCTGCTCTGTGTAAGGCTCGATGTCTGAAGTCGAACACTACAGGACAAAACCCACCTGTTTAAATATTTACATAGGTATACCTCTCCCATCATTGGATACTCATACTAGAGCAAGACTGAGGTTTAAAGAATAGAGCTGCATCATTAAGGTATATTGCGCCTTATAGCTATACAGGGAGTGCAGAATTATTAGGCAAGTTGTATTTTTGAGAATTCATTTTATTATTGAACAACAACCATGTTCTCAATTAACCCAAAAAACTCATTAATATCAAAGCTGAATAGTTTTGGAAGTAGTTTTTAGTTTGTTTTTAGTTATAGCTATTTTAGGGGGATATCTGTGTGTGCAGGTGACTATTACTGTGCATAATTATTAGGCAACTTAACAAAAAACAAATATATACCCATTTCAATTATTTATTTTTACCAGTGAAACCAATATAACATCTCAACATTCACAAATATACATTTCTGACATTCAAAAACAAAACAAAAACTAATCAGTGACCAATATAGCCACCTTTATTTGCAAGGACACTCAAAAGCCTGCCATCCATGGATTCTGTCAGTGTTTTGATCTGTTCACCATCAACATTGCGTGCAGCAGCAACCACAGCCTCCCAGACACTGTTCAGAGAGGTGTACTGTTTTCCCTCCTTGTAAATCTCACATTTGATGATGGACCACAGGTTCTCAATGGGGTTCAGATCAGGTGAACAAGGAGGCCATGTCATTAGATTTTCTTCTTTTATACCCTTTCTTGCCAGCCACGCTGTGGAGTACTTGGACGCGTGTGATGGAGCATTGTCCTGCATGAAAATCATGTTTGTCTTGAAGGATGCAGACTTCTTCCTGTACCACTGCTTGAAGAAGGTGTCTTCCAGAAACTGGCAGTAGGACTGGGAGTTGAGCTTGACTCCATCCTCAACCCGAAAAGGCCCCACAAGCTCATCTTTGATGATACCAGCCCAAACCAGTACTCCACCTCCACCTTGCTGGCGTCTGAGTCGGACTGGAGCCCTCTGCCCTTTACCAATCCAGCCACGGGCCCATCCATCTGGCCCATCAAGACTCACTCTCATTTCATCAGTCCATAAAACCTTAGAAAAATTAGTCTTGAGATATTTCTTGGCCCAGTCTTGACGTTTCAGCTTGTGTGTCTTGTTCAGTGGTGGTCGTCTTTCAGCCTTTCTTACCTTGGCCATGTCTCTGAGTATTGCACACCTTGTGCTTTTGGGCACTCCAGTGATGTTGCAGCTCTGAAATATGGCCAAACTGGTGGCAAGTGGCATCTTGGCAGCTGCACGCTTGACTTTTCTCAGTTCATGGGCAGTTATTTTGCGCCTTGGTTTTTCCACACGCTTCTTGCGACCCTGTTGACTATTTTGAATGAAAACGCTTGATTGTTCGATGATCACACTTCAGAAGCTTTGCAATTTTAAGAGTGCTGCATCCCTCTGCAAGATATCTCACTATTTTTGACTTTTCTGAGCCTGTCAAGTCCTTCTTTTGACCCATTTTGCCAAAGGAAAGGAAGTTGCCTAATAATTATGCACATCTGATATAGGGTGTTGATGTCATTAGACCACACCCCTTCTCATTACAGAGATGCACATCACCTAATATGCTTAATTGGTAGTAGGCTTTCGAGCCTATACAGCTTGGAGTAAGACAACATGCATAAAGAGGATGATGTGGTCAAAATACTCATTTGCCTAATAATTCTGCACTCCCTGTATATACATGTAGAGGTCCTGGTGGATGACAGATTATAAGGAGCAGTCAGGGGGGCAAAGACGTTACAAGCATTAACTATAAAAATAAATATATATGGCACAGTAATAGCAATTCACATAGGTGTTCAGTACTAACCTAAATATTAAAGAAACAAGCAGTATATGAACTTATCCAAATATTACTTATTAAAATTGTCCACTAGCAGAAATGGAGTGCGACGAAAAATATACAATATCATAACACATTTGAGAAGATAGTAAACTGTTATATCTAATGAGTATAAAAACAAACATTTCTCAACCTGATGTCCAACCCCTCCCTATTACTGGGTCATGAGAGTAGAAGAATATAAAACATTTAGCCGCCATCTTAGAAAATTCTTAGAGCCAATATATATCTGTGGCCCAGTCATTCAACTTTTAAGTCCATGGTCGCAGAAATTATGTTAGCCTTCTGATTAAAGTGGGGAGAAGTAGCAGTGCTAATACAATTTATTTAAAATTGAAGAGAGATGGAATGGGAAATGGGCAAAAAAAACAAAAAAAAAACATATGTAACCAGCTGTAGTGATGCGTCCTGCTATTATAAAACTATTAGTTGCGTCTTATCTAACAGACATTACAAACATTAGGGACATGAAACACAGAAAATAGAAGAAGAAAAAACCCTGAAAACTTTATAGGAGTGTGCTGGCATTCATAATACCCTCCACAGACCTCTACAACATAATAAAAGGTAACAGTGAGAGGCAAATTCCTTACGGCCATAAGTCATATACTCCTGACTACTTGACTGAATGTAAGCACAATAATATCACAGGGCATTTGTAGTTATCTTGCTATATAATACTATCTGGCAAGCATAATACCCTCCATAGACCTCTACAACATTATAAAGGGTAACAGTGAGAGGCAAATTCCTTACAGCCATAAATCATATAATAATATCACAGGGCATTTGTAGTTATCTTGCTATAGAATACTATCATTGAGCTTTGGTTCTGTATAACTTCAGGAATTTATATGCGGCTATCAGATAGTTTTAATATTTTTCAGTGTCCCATTCTTCAGATCTCTAGATCGTCATGTTGGGTAAGATGTCTTTCACAGCACAGGACAAATGTTATCAGTTCATGTATTTGCGAGTGAGCAAGAGCTAAGTGAGCTAGAGCTAAGTGCCCAAGATATAGGGGCCGCAAATATAAATTTACCCCACTCCAACATTTAATGTCAGCTGTGCGCTAGTTGTTGGGGAGCTCCACCAATATACCGTATTGCAGCAACAATATAGAGCGCTCAGGATCAGCAAGCCGGTTCTGGTGACTTTCATTGCGACCAGGGGGGCCATCTCAGGGCCCTTTCATATCGGCAAAGGCAGTGATGCTAATGGGGAGCAAAGTACCTCTACTGTCATGAGGGATGGTTTAGGGTCTGATGACTGTCGCAGCTTCGCCCTCTGAGGAATCAGCCCTGATGCTCCGTTAGCGCTCATTGCGACTGGCGAGCCATCAGGAAGTAGCAGACCATGTTGGCTCCGTGGCGGGCATTCTCGATCTCCCTCTTCAGTGTGGAGAGGTGGGAGGCAGCATTGCGCTACTGGTGCGCTTTCCAACAGGGGTTCACTCCCCAAGGTTACGGCTTCCCCAAAGGCAATTGCACTCGTGGTCGCTCCATGCAGTGCCGATCTCAGGGTATCCGTTAGATCCTCAAAACAGCCAGTGAGCTGTCGGTTTAGCCCCTGCAAAAGGGTAAAAAGTTCCTCCACAGGCTCCTCCATTTTCAATGTAAATTTAGGCTCCGTTCTGTATTGATCTAAGCCATGATAGTTGCAGTTAGGCCCAGATATCGCGCCATTTGCAGTTTAGCAGCTCCTTCACAAAAGGGATGTTAGAATCTGTAGTAATACTAAATGTTGATTCAAGCAGAGTGTCCTTCCTTTATAGGTTAGTAGGGAAATGTCCACAATAAAATCTAGCTTGTTTTTTATCTAAAATTAGCCACTTTATGTAAGTATGGCCTAGGAGCTCAAGCAAGACACGTCTGCTCTCCTCGGCTGCTGGCTCCGCCCCCCCCAGATTATCTATCTTTTTAAACAATAACAATTATATTGTAGACTGTCCCTTTAATCACCATGTTATTGTATTTCGCCCTGTACATGCAGCACAATTTAAAGCCATTTCCTATTTCTATACCTTAAAGGTACCACATGGTGATGCTCGGTCTCTTGTTACTGGGTGATGCCATCTTGGAGTACAGGTATTCTAACACCCTTTGAAAGAAGGGGTGCACACTCACAGATCAGTGATGTTAGCAGCTGTTTGACAGATCACTTCAATCAGAAGCCGTAACGCTTGCATCTATTGACAATTTTCAAGAGACTGGTTTTGTGTCCATTTTAATTCTGTATGCGCTACATCAGGAACATCTTTCTTTTTACATTCAAATTGGGTAAACACACTGGGGGTTTTTTATAGAAGTTTCAGCAGACCTACAAGGATGCCTCATACCAAGCCAAAGTGAAAGTAAAATACAGTGGCTAATTGATTAATTATTGATAGTGACTGCCTAATGCGTCTGAAAGCAAATTGTTACACTTAAAGGGACACTAAACCCAAATTTTTTCTTCCATGATTCCGATAGAGAATACAATTGTAAACAGCATTCCAATTTACTTCTATTATCTAATTTGCTTAATTCTTTAGATATCCTTTATGGAAGAAATACCAATTCACATGGATGAGCCAATAACACGAGGCATCTATTTGCAGTCACCAATTAGCAGTTACTGAACCTATCTAGATATGCTTTTCAACAAATGATATCAAGAGAATGAAGCAAATTACAAAATAGAAGGGAATTAGAAAGTTGTTAAAATTGCATGCTCTTTCTAAATCATGGAAGAAAATTATTGGGTTTCATGTCCCTTTAACTAATAATATCCATTCATGATTTAACAGTTTCATATATGAGTAATTGTTTAATTTATGAATAAAAAATTCTGCTGATCATAGTGGAGTACATGTTTCAGGTTTTATTTGAGATTTCTTTTTATTAATTACTAAAGAATTTGATTACATCCCAAAATGCTCATATGTATTAATATATGAATTGAACAACCACCATTATGATTTGGATTGGCTCCAAATTTGAAAATCAATGTAAATCAATTTGCATGACTCTTTTAAATTACTTTAATAGATCTCAGCGTGTCACAGAAAAATAATTAAAAACCATGAACTATTATTCAGAGTAACAACAGTCAAAGTAGTAACCAATAGTTAATTGCCAGAGGGTGGCATGTTGCTCTTTCATCGTTATCATATATAGAGAGAGTTTAACAACATCTAAAAAGATCATTTTACCTTCTTGAGTGTTTAAAACATAATTGATAATCAAAACAAGGCAATAGCTTCATAGTGAAACAATCAGACAAATAACTGATTGCAAAATCTGTGGGGTGAAAGTGAGGCGCTAGAAATAAGCACTAAGGGTTAAAAATCAATGGAGGTGACAATGAAAAAAGGGGGACCGAATATATTTCTATCTCACAAATGAATAAGATATTACAATAATCAAAAGATATATATATATCTAACAAGAAACGGGAATATTATAATCAAATACAGAATATGTAAATACTAATCAAAATCAGCATATGTAAATACTTAGGTAAAATAATCGAGGATACAACAAAGGAAATTATAATAATCAGTTTATTAAACCATTAGATATAACATCTCTCAAATAATCTTAAAAATCTATAAACCAGTGTTGCAACACTAAAAAAGCTGTTCAAATAAAGGATTATTTAAAAAACAAAACAGCATAAAAAATTACATAAAAAGAGAATGAAAAAAGAAAAATTCTAAAAGTATTTGCCACAGATCGCTGGTAGAAAGCTCAATATTAATTTCACATGTGAAACCATCTAAGAAGCGCTACTATGAGCATATTGACAATCCAGATATTTGTTAATCAGAATCACAGCTTAATTATTTGTATCGTGACCTTTGTTGGTAATAAACAATGTCTCTGTTTTGTACATAGGTTTGTATCCAAATTTGAGAATGTTATTGTATTTCTGAAGATGTAATTATATTTGTATTGTAACAGTGTCTCTTTCAGTACATAAGCTTTTTGTATATATTCAAAATAATCAGTGCTTATTCACTCCACTCTCGTAATCAGCAGCTTCATATGATTAGATTTTTCTTAAAGTGTTAATTTCAATCTTGAAGTTGGTATAAGACCTTTAAATGTGTTATCCTATTGGAGAAAGCGATAATTTACCGGTATTCTTACCGTGTCGCTTTTCTTGTGTGGTCTCCGTGGCTTTCAGATTGTTCCTTCCAGGATCAACTCCACCGTGGCTCTTAAGGGGTTCTTGTAAGTGCCTGGGAAAAAAAAGGTACTGTCTCGTATATTACCTTACCCGCTGCAGCATCTCTCGAGTTCTCAGAACACACACACGCACTGGCGGTAGAGTTGTCTAATGATGACTTCACAATTTCACCGGGTTTGTATTTTTGTAACTTGGGCAAGTTAGTTGGTGAATCTTGAAGACTACTGCGTCCTGCACTTTAGTACTCCTGTACGCAGAAGACAGCTCTCCACTCTAGATCTTCGACTCTTTTTTGGGGTAGAGATTATTATGGATTCAGATAGGAAATAAACTTTCCTTTCTCACTGATACACTTATCTTTATCCTCAGGGTGTTGGCAACACACTTTAAAACATCAACGCGTTTCACCAGGTGCTCTGGCTTTTTCAAGTGCCTCACTTTCACCCCACAGATTTTGTTTTTATTTTTAAATATTCTATCTAGGAAGGAGATAGTTTGAAGAGAGGCATAGGGGTTATTAAATCCAGCACCCAAGTACAAACATCCATTACACAAATAACTGATTGCAACTGATTGGTGCACTAATTACCAGAATTGATCTTCAAGATAGACAGAAAGATTAGTGCTCTATTCTCTGCCAGAAACTTTACAGTTGCTGATCATCAGAATTTGATGGAAGACTTTTTGTTCTTTCTTTCTAAACACATTTTATTTCTTCTAGAAGCCAAACTTTATTTTTTTTATGTTCAATTATTCTTTAAAGTGTTAATACGCATTGTGAAAACATGTCACAGATGTCTATACACACAAGTCATAAACATCAGAACACACGCTGCAAATATTTGTCTGCATCGTTTGCTTGTTTATAAAACAAAACAACAGAACAGCATCTGTCTCTGGGATGAAACACATTTATACTACAGTGATTCATAGATCTTATGATATTTTCTTATAACAAGCACAAAATGTAATTTCATCATTTTCCAATTACAAAACATAATACTGTATTGGTATTGATGGAGCTATAAATTATTCAGTGATAAATGGTAGCACATAATAATGTAATTCATAAGCAACATGTTATTACTTTAAAAAAAATATATTTATTAAAACACCCATTCAGCTGTTTTTAATAAGAATTTATATAGTTGTATTTCATGTGATCTGTGTTTAGAGAGGTCCTTTTTTCTTTTCTTTAAAGGGACACTCAATTCAAAATAAACGTTTATGATTCGGAAAGAGCATGCAGTTTTAAGACACTTTTTATTATCAGATTTTGCACAATCTTGTTACATACACACTTTCTGGGGAACAAGATCCTACTGAGTATGTGCACATTGTATTTCACAGCATCTTATTTGCTTCTAGACATGCTCCAGCAGGTAATCACTGTATACTTCTGCATTCTACCAAAGCAATGGTAGATATAGATACAGCCATAGAAGGAAATGTGTGTGGGGAGTTAGAGCTGTAAAATTTGGAAACTTAAAAGAAAGGGTCAATGGCGAGGCACTGCAGTATAAATTTGCAGGTAAAAAATTAAATTAAAGTAACAAGGGCCTAGATTCCAATTTTACAACTAAAGAGATCTGGTATCAATTTTTAATGCTAATCAAAAATCACAAATAGCTACCTAATAAATTGATAGACATTATTAATAAGCATTGCAATGTTGTTTTTTCTGACTTCTGATGCCAAAAAGGGCATTAACAAATCCAGAAGTTTCTAAACCAATAGCAAAATGACACATCATCAAAAATCAATAAATGGTTTAGCACTATATCATATCTTAATTTTCACCTATTTTGTGGAATCTGCATATGTATATACTGATATACAAGCTGTGTATTTATCCTCCTGTTTAGTTTTGTATAAATAATATATGAGGTATAAGAGCATATATATTTTTTCATAGGAAATCTTGTAATGAGAGGTATTCATGTTTTTATTATTATTATTATTATTATTATTTTAGAATATTATTAGCAAATTGTAGTTACTGTACAGGGAATATTTCTGTTTTGTATTACATCTGATTTTTTTTTTTTAAAAAACTATATAAAACACTACTATAAAATTCAAACATTTTCATATTTTTTATATAAACATTTCAAATTAAAATGACAGATTACAGATTCCACAAACAGGATCCCCAAAATACAACACAACCTTTGCAGGGGTGGAACACATAAGGGTTGATCTCAAACTATTGTTTGATAATTATGTGCATTTTAATGGCTGCCCTTTTCAATGTTGACGCAATCACAATCAGTTATCATTACTGGTTATCGGCAACACTTTTTTCATTATCGTTTCTGGGAAAATGATCTTATACTTAAAGTGAATGTAAAGTTAAGGCTAATTGATAAAGTCAAACGATAGAAGTTAAAAAATGAATGACACTTTCATTCATGGAATCGTAAGTATATACTTATCTTCAGCTCCAGTCGCCATTTTCAGCAATTGATTGACAGATGACTCATCTGCAATCAACTAATCGTTGTTTCCCCCTCCCCCCCGGGCCGTGATTAGTTGATTGCGGATGAGTCATCTGTCAATCAATTACTGAAAATGGCGACCTGAGCTTCAGCTCTTAAACGTATAACATTTCATTTTAAATATCTCTGAAGGTAAGTATATACTAACGATTTGATGAATGAAAGTGTCATTCATTTTTTAACTTCTATCGTTTGACTTTATCAATTAGCCTTAACTTTACATTCACTTTAAGTATAAGATCATTTTCCCAGAAACGATAATGAAAAAAGTTTGACTTTATCAATTAGGCTTAACTTTACATTCACTTTAAAGGAGTCAGGGCCATAAAACACTGCATTTCAACAACTAGTAAAATGTTTCATTATTGAAAATGAAACATTATTGCAATATACATTCATTATTTATTTTGCTTTAAAATACATATAAAATTTGTACTTGTTCCAATTCCCCCAAAGGAGGATTAGATTAATAATTGTAGATTATTTATCTGTGAGGTTTTGTTTAGCATCCTCCTACCTCACATTCTCTGTATTCATTTGTTATTTTTAAGGTGGATTATCAGTTTTGCATCAACAATCATGATAGAGAAAATATTCTTTGCAATAGCAGTGAGCATACAAGGTAGTTTAGATGTTAATATTATTGTGCATATATAAATATATAGTTATACTTAGCTATTAGATAGAGATTACAACAGAATATATGTTTGTTTATTTAAATACCTGTTAATATATTTTTTTTTTATTAATTAACTAAGCTGAATCAGTGCTAAACCATCTTAAGGAAATACAAGAGGTCAGGCTGCCCTAGTCTCTTTCCTTACCTGCACATGTGCAAACAGAGTTCATGCTATATCTGCGTATTAGTTTGTGATTGGTTAGCAAGGGTTATTTTGTTCTGGGGGACACGGAAATGAGTGAAAAGAAAAAAAAACATAAAATAATATGCTCATTTGACAAAATAAAACAGCATTATTCATTGCAAATTCTTCTCAGATATGAAGCTACATTATCATACAGCTTACAATTAGTGTTTAATGACCCTTTAACGTGACAGTCCTGTTTTCCTGGTCACAGTCCAAATTCACGATAATTAACGGCAAATTTATGGGACAATTTTTTACTTAGGGAATTCAACAGCTAAAAGGACTATATAAATCCCCAGAAAACACCTTTCCAATTAGAACTGACATTTTAATTTTAACTAATTATGTGCATGGGATCAACAGATTAAATGATCTTCCAATATTGGATGATATTAGGAAACAAATTCACCAAACAAATACAAATGCTACCTGTTCAATCAATTGAAGTTAAAGCACTTTAATATTAATATAAAATAGCCAAATCCATAACCGTACACACACACACACACACACACACACACATACCCACTATACTGATAAAGCACCTGTTCAAATCCCTTAAAAAGATGTACATATATATCTCTATGGTTATGTAGCACATTAGGATAATTACACACATGTCACGTTACACGTATTAGCAGCACTACACACTATTTAACGAATCAGTCAGCATACAGACCCTTTAACCCGTGATGTTAATCACTAAACCCCCAAAATCCCCATTTTGTTTGTCATTATTCTTGAACAATTGTTTTTTGGATCACTAAATTGAGAGATGAAGGATGCAGATAATGATTTTGTGTAGTGACCACTGAAAATATATACTGATAATACAAGTCATATTAAAAATAAGAGTAAAATTGTCATAATTCCTATAGTTATATGCTGGTGCATAACTAGAGGGGTCTCAGAGCTCTTAAAGGGCCACTAAACCCAAAATCTTTCTTTCATGATTCAGATAGAGACTAGAAATTTAAACAACATTACAATTTACTTCTATTATTTATTTTGCTTCATTTTTTAGATATCCTTAGTTGAAGAAAAAGCAATGCACATGGTGAGCCAATCACACGAGGCTTCTATGTGCAGCAACCAATCAGCAGCTACTGAGCATATCTAGATATGATTTTCAGCAAAGAATATCAAGAGAATAAAACAAATTAGATAATATAAGTAAATTAGAAAGATGTTTAAAATTACATTCTCTTTCTAAATCATGAAAGAAAAAATGTGGGTTTCATGGCCCTTTAACTAAGACTAGGCCCACACCTCTATGGGGCCCATCTTCCACTGTAATCACTAATGGCATCACCACATGGGAGTCTGATTGGGCACAGGCTCCACCGGCGATACATCTGGCCCCTCTGTGTACCCCCTTGCTAAATATGGCTTACAGTATAGGAAAACTGTATGGATTTTACTTTACAAATATGGTAGCAGGTTTGTCAAGGTGGCCACATCTGCATTGCTGTTCAGAAAAACCTGTCCCATACTTGTACAAGAAGGCTAGTGCATATCACCTTGCACAGACCAAACAAGAGGGAAAAATTATTCACAGTCACAGAGAAGCAGCTCAAATCTGTGGAACATGGGTGCGTGCTACCAATCAGGTATGCTGATGAAATGGGGGGGGGGTGGAGGGTACCACAGCCTTTTATCATTGGGCACAATGAGGCCTAGTTATGCCCTTGGATATATGTAAGCATTTGCTTTTAGACCCTTTATGTCATTTTAACACTATTCCACTTAATATATCTATTATTTATTTTGTCCCCTTTTCCTGTAATTCCATTCTGAAATTGTGAGTTTTTCAGTTCTTGTTACAAATGGAAGTGCAGAACATTGTTATATTCCACACAGCCATTGGCTGCACACTCTAGTGACTTATTTATAACCTAAGTTACAACATGGCAGCTCCCATTATTTTATAGACCCTAAATCTTTACACTTATGTTTTCAATATTTAAACAGCTAATGAAACTTTAAAAAATACATCTACATGTTATCCTCAGATTAATCTGTTCTTTGAATGCATCTTTCTATCTAGCATTTATTTAAGTGTTTAATGTCCCATTAAGTATCTAAGGGTTTCTTGTTGTCCAAAGTAGTCACCCTAAAATGCTTACAATGGGGAAAGTAAAACTGATTCTGCAAATAGTTTCCTGGATAAAAGTAAAAAAGAGAGATGGTTGGTTAATTCAGGAAGTGGTCCAGATGTGACTGGATACAATTGGTGTAAACAGTTTCTACAGCTGACACAAACCAAAACAATTTAAAGTAGCTCAGAAGTAGCCATACTGTAATTTTAAATAGTTAAGGACTCCCATTTCCCTTGATAAATAATTCAGGAATGTCTTAAATCAGACATTGTGTTATAGCTTATTAAGGTTTGCATTATAAGCTGCATCTCCCATTGCTTCTCAGAAGTATTTTTTTATGTATTGACTTCTTTGTCTTAGATAACTTTTACTTTAATACAGGAGTCATTTTGACATTTTTTTTCTTCAGTTACTATACCCCATTACTACTTAACACAGAATAATTAAATGAGCCCTTTTCTTTATGTAAATATGTACATTATTACCCTGAGAAATGTCTAAATAATGAGGTGAACTAAATGTGGACTCTCTGACCCTTTTTTTTTTATCACCTCAGAGTACACTATAAGGGGCCCCTTGTTTTCAAAGTGGAGCTTGCCTTACAACACATCACACTTTTTCCTGGAACTATTCCATCAAGTCTTCTAAAGTGAACAGTGACTATATTACACACTTTTGGTTCTATTATTATTTTTGCACATTCGCTGTTGCACATTTATACGCACATTTGTTATTACCAATTGCAAAAACAAAGTTTTACTTATGGTCATTTGGTTTCACGTTTTTATCATTGTTTGAACAGTTAATACCATATTTATATCTAATTTATTGTTATTAATGTCACATTTTTATTGATTGACGCATTATTGAGTTTCACAGTAGGTGTGTGCCACCTTTTTTTTTTCCCCAGACACCTTCCCTGGCCAATGTTCCTAGAGGGAAATGGCTGCACCTCACCGATAAGACCCACGGAAAGAGGATACATTCATCGGGAGTTAACATACTCCTTTCAGTGGAGGACTGCTTGGCATTTTGGGGGTAAGCTGTCATTTTTTAAGTGGGAACAGACTGCTATACTTCCTTAAAGTGATGGTAAACTTTAACTAATCAAATGCCATATATGTAATCTTTGCCAACAAAAAATATATGAGTAACTTTTTTTGTTTTTAATCCATTTGTGAAAGGGTTAAATTAATGCATATAATAATGCTTCTATTGCAATGTTATGCCGGCCCACTTGGATGAACTATTTTTTTTTATGACAATTCCATTAAACATCCAATCAACATGTGTGTCATTTGACAATCTTGAAGACCAGCCCCTTTAAAGCCCTTAGAACGCCTATGTGGAGAGTGGATGTGACTGCTATATACATTGTAGCCCAGTCAAAAGAGGAAATGAAGAGGTAGGAGGGACAGACAATACCAATTAGGATTATAAATATTTTATTATACAATATATATATATATATATATATATATATACTGTATATATATATATACACTAAAATAATTATGTGGTTTTACTTGCAAACTAATATATTTTCCATTGCAACATTGTTATATTCTAAAATTTACCATCACTTTAAGCTGAGCTAATTTGTTTAGTACAACTAGGCTAAAAGAGGCTGCCCCAGGTGGGGACTTGCCATAAAACAAGCCACTGAGTAATTTTTTGTCCCTGATTAAATACTTCTCTTTCTGTCAATATATTCATTAGATGAAACCATACTTTGAAGAGATGTCTCAACTAACTTGTACAAACTATCTGCCCAAGAAGAGCTTATTCCTTTTCAGTGCTGTTTCTGATTTGCAGTAGTAGGCAGCCAAATGTGCAGAACCTATAATAAGATTAAAGAGTGTATTGCAAAAGTTGTATGACTTAAACGGACATTGTACTAAAATATTTTCTATCATGGATAGAAAAAACAACATTTACACCTGTCAAGATATGTTTTGTTGCCAGAAAAATATTGTTAAAGGACCCCTCAATTCAGTAGAATTACATTATTAAGTACAAAAAAAAAACAAATTCAATAACACCTACCCTTAAATTTCAAATAAGCAGTAGATTTTTTTCAACAAATTTATTTTTTCTGCCATTTGCTAGCCCCCTGTATCATGTGACAGACATCAACAAATACGTATACCCTGTGAGCTTGTGCCCATGCTCAGTAGAATCTTGTTCCCCAAAAAGTGTGAATATAAAAAGACAACATTTGATAATGGAAGTAAATTGGAAAGTGTCTTAAAACTGCATACTCTATCTGAATCATAAAAGTTAATTTTGACTTGAGTGTCCTTTTAAGTAAACGCTACTTGCATTTATGCTAAAAATGAATAGCGCAGTATTGGTTTTGTAGTTCCTACTAATTCTTACTGGTTGATAAGAATAGCTGAAAAGACAAAAGATATAATAAGCATCCACATGGCACACAAAGAAAAAGACTACCCATATTAAACATTGCATATCTTCATAGGATGTGGACGTGCATCAATAAACTTAACGTTTATTCAGTTCCTGAGAAGAAGTGAAAAACACACACAATGAATATGAAACAAAATTAAAAGAACTAACACATAAAATATACCTCTATTCTCCTCCTTCACAAAAATGCAATCACAATATGTGCCCAAGAATAACACTACAAGGTGAATAGAAAAAATTCAAGCAGCACATCCACTTATAAACAAATTTCTGCTTTTGTTTTTGTGTCTGGGTACAATAAAAGCAGAAAGTTTTTTCTATACAGAGATTGATTTGGAGCTTTGGCAGTAGCTCCCCAGGCTTGCACTCCCATCACCAGTGCTGGAGGACATTACATTTGTTTTAACACTACAAGGTGAGATACCTATGTCTTTGAAGAACCCTGTGAAATTGCCTTTTAACCCCTTGAGTGCTAATGACGGCTCTGAGCCGTAACAGAGTTTCCCACTCTGGTGCTAATGACGGCTCAGAGCCGTCACTAGCACTCTCCCAACTTTGGTGACGTCACGCGCAATAAACGTGATGACGTCACCGCGCAACTTTATTTAACATTAACTATGTTAAATATAGGAGCAGGGGGCATGCTGCTTAGAAGCCTGTATCTCAGGCATCTAAGCAGCTACAGACCCCCAAGACCCACCGTTGGAAAGGTAATCGCCTAACCTTTCCAACGGTGTACGTCTTGGGGATCTGAAATAAATAAAAAAAAAGTAAAACATTTTTTTTTTAAAAATATTAAAAAAAAAAAACCCTTTAAGAAAACCTTAGCACCCAGGTGGGAAAGTGCTTAGCACTCAAAGGGTTAATGGCTGTTACAGCCCCACAGGGTAAACATTGAGTTGGACACTATCTAATCTTTTACTGTTCACCATATGAATTATTTAAAAAGAGCTTGGTATTCCCATGCTAGCCTCCTATACAAATGTACTGATACAAGTATACATTCAAAACACACAAAAAATGACCCTCTACAGGTTTTACAACAAACAAAGCAGTAGGTCAAACATGCAGTCATTTAGTACCTCTTATTTGTTACTTGGTTATATACAGGTATCACAGCATATCTTATAACTGGAAAATGGAGAATAATAATATTCTGATCTCAGGGGATAAACAAACTAGATGTAACTCTATTTGCCTATGTAGTCTCCCTGCATTAAAGGGACAGTCTACACCAGAATTGTTATTGTTTAAAAAAGATAGATAATGCCTTTACTACACATTCCCCAGCTTTGCACAACAAACATTGTTATATTAATCTATTTTATAACATATAAACCTCTAAATATCTGCCTGTTTCTAAGCCACTAAAGACAGCCTCTTATCACATGCTTTTTTATTTGCTTTTCACAACAAGGGAGTACTAGTTCATGTGAACCATATAGATAACATTGTGCTCACACCTGTGGGTTGTGGCAGACATTACACTAACTGTATAAAATGCAAGTCAATAGATAATAAATAAAAATTAATGTTATCAGGGGGCTGTCAGAAGATGCTTAGATACAAGGTAATCACAAAGGTAAAAAGTTTATTAATATAACAGTGTTGGTTATGCAAAACTGAGGAATGGGTAATAAAGACATTATCTGTCTTTTTAAACAATAACGTTTTTGGAGTAGACTGTCCCTTTAAAGGACTATTAAATACAGTCAAATTGCATAAAACATAAAAGGACAGAAGCGCCACATGGTCCAATATTGTTTGGTACACTAGTAAATTTTGTGTATAGTGGATACACTCACATTTGATGATGCACCCTTATTGGTGCAAAAGGGACAGGCTGGGATCTACTCAGTCACCCAGCAGACTGGCCTCCGGTGAATATTCAATAATCTGTAAGTGATATAAGCAGAAGAACAAGGGTGCCAATATGGCCTAGTATTGTTTGGACAATAGAGGTGTAATGTGGCTAAAGTTTACACTCACATTTTGTGATGCACCTCGCTTAGTGCAATAGAGGCAAATTGGGATCAGGCAGTCACCCAGTAGACTGATCCTAGGTCCACAGGAGTTCCCAGCAATCCAATCAGGTGGTGGTGATTAGAAGAGAAAGAGTATGGCAGCAAGTAGTAAGTGTATTAAAAAACATACTTTATTTAAAAGTTGTTAAAATGCTAGCAACGCGTTTCTCAGCCAACCAGTGGCTGTTTCATCAGGCTTAATCAAATTGCATAATGATTATAAAGAAATACAAGGACAGAAAAAGAACATCCCCAAAGCACTCAAAGAGGGTCTCAATCTAATATATAAAACTTAACTTTTAATAATGATACAAAGTAAAAAGAGAAATAAAACACCATAAAAATAAATAATAAATAAATAGAAAATCATATATACATTGGCATGTGGGGTCCATGGAAACAGTATAAATCATATAATATCAGATCCAAAACCAAAACAAAAAAAGCCAGACACAGACAAGTACATTATGGGTAACTATCTCCATTGAACTGGGTCAACAAAAGGCCCCTAAATACAGACTATCTGTGACTCATAAGCCTCCCTAGGAAACATAATACGATGGCAATCTGCTATACTCGTGTGTGACACCAGTGCAATTATTTAAGAATAACAAGGTATTCCTGTACTAGTCTGAGCCAGCATAACATATCAGAAAAATATTACCAAATTGCAAGCGATTTCACTGAAGACCCTGAGCCAGGATCGGACCATGCCAGAAATGCCTTGTAAATTGCATAATGAACAAATGAATAATAAAAAAGACAATGCAATTGCACTTAGCATCTGAAATGAGCAGTAGATTTTTTCTGACAAATTTACAAAATGTACTTAAAGGGACACTGAACCCATTTTTTTCCTTTTGTGATTCAGATAGAGCATGCAATTTTAAGCAACTTTCTAATTTACTCCTATTATCAAATTTTCTTTACTCTCTTGGTATCTTTATTTGAAAAGCAAGAATGTAAGTTTAGATGCCGGGCCATTTTTGGTGAACAACCTGGGTTGTTCTTGCTGATTGGTGGATAAATTCACACACTAATAAACAAGTGCTGTCCAGGGTACTGAACCAAAAATTGTCTGGCTCCTTAGTATAGATGCCTTCTTTTTCAAATAAAGATAGCAAGAGAACGAAGAAAAATTGATAATAGGAGTAAATTAGAAAGTTGCTTAAAACTGCATGCACTATCTGAATCACAAAAGAAAAAAAATTGGTTCAATGTCCCTTTAAATTTGTTGGGCCACTGTATCATGTGACAGTGATCAGCCAATCACAGATTCATATACGTATACACTGTGAACTCCTGCACATGCTCAGCAGTAGTAGTCTCAGAATAGGTACAAAAAAGACTGTACGCAATTTGATAATGGAAGTAAATTTGAAAGTCTCTTAAAACTGCATGTTCTAAGTGAATCCTGAAAATTTAATTTTGACTTTAATGTCCCTTTAAGGTGAAAAGCTCTTTACTGATCTAGAGAGTCAGTCACTGCTGTGTCCTGCACTTATGTGATATAGGCCCTGTCCATTGAAGTGGTGCTGAACTGTGCTGGAGTCTCTGAATCTCTACATCTCAAAGCTACTAACCTGAATTCCTTGCAACGCCTCTTCTTATTGTGGTGTTTCCTATTATAAATGTAATTTAGAGAAATTTAATAAAAGTGCTACAAAAAAAAAAAAAACATTTTTGCATAGTAAAACTATGTTTGTATGTTTAAAGGGACACTGTACCCAAAAATGTTCTTTCATGATTCAGATTGAGCATGAAATTTTAAGCAACTTTCTAATTTACTCCTATTATCAAATTTTCTTCATTCTCTTGGTATCTATATTTAAAATGCAAGAATGTAAGTTTAGATGCCGGCCCATTTTTGGTGAACAACCTGGGTTGTCCTTGCTGATTGGTGGATAAATTCATCCACCAATAAAAAATTGCTGTCCAGAGTACTGAACCCCAAAAAAGCATAGATGCCTTATTTTTCAAATAAAGATAGCAAGAGAACAAAGAAAAAATTACAATAGGAGTAAATTAGAAAGTTGCTTAAAATTGCATGCTCTTTCTGAATTACAAAACATTTTTTTTGGGTTCAGTGTCCCTTTAATGTATTTAGGTCAAATCTTACACAATTATCTGTCAAACCCCTCTAATCCATAGCCTCACAATTTGTGAACTTCAAACACATCTTTACCACATTAAGGGGTAGAGATCCAGTTCATTTTATAAGGGTTTAAAGTGAGGGGATATGGGGTGTTAGAAACTGCACTGAAAAGTAATACATATGTACACACACACATATTTACAGTATATATAAATATATTTTTTCTTTCATAATTCAGATATAGCATACAAATTTAAATAACTTTCCAATTTACTTCTGTTATAAAATTTGTCTCGTTGTCTTGATTTCCTTTGTTGAAAAGCATACCAAGGTAGGCTCAGGAGCTAGGATATAGCTGCTGATTGGTGGTTGCACATATATGACTCTTCATTGGCTTACTTATGTGTTCAGCTAGCTCCCAGTAGTACATTGCTGCTCCTTCAATATAGGATTTCAAGGTTATGAAGCACAATTGTTAATAGAAGTACATTAGAAAGTTGTTTAAAAATGTGTGCTAGATTCAAATTATAAAAGGAAAAATTTGGATTTCATGTCCCTTTAATTATAATAATTTGCACACAGTTTTCATGTATTTTCAATACAATCATATTAATAGTTGCAAATTATTTTGATATATTTTATATATAAAAGTTACCTATAAATAAAAAAAAAACATATACAATTCTGAAATATTACATATTAAAATACTTACTAATTCATATGTATCTAAATAAGATAATATTAAAATCATAAACAAAAATAGTTAAATGACTGTAAAAAACGTTTAAATTGTAATATATAATGCTTAATTAAGCAAAGTAAAACAGCTCTACAATATAATATTATTTATTTTGCTCCCTTTCACTCCACTTTCAGTCCTTCACATGCCTAACTTATTTTATCTGCTGAAGCCAAATAGTTAAATAGACACTGAATCCAATATATAATGCTTAATTAGGCAAAATAAAACAGCTCTACAATATAATATTATTTATTTTGCTCCCTTTTCACTCCCTTTCAGTCCTTCACATGCCTAACTTATTTTTTTCTGCTGAAGTCAAATAGTTAAATAGACACTGAATCCAATTTTTTTCTATTGTGATTCAGATAGAGCATGACATTTTAAGCAACTTTCTAATTTACTCCTATTATCAAATTTTCTTCATTCTCTTGGTATCTTTATTTGAAATGCAAAAATGTAAGTTTAGATGCCGGCCCATTTTTGGTGAACAACCTGGGTTGTTCTTGCTGATTGGTGGATACATTAATCCACCAATAAAAAAGTGCTGTCCAGAGTTCAGAACCAAAAAAGCCTAGATGGCTTCTTTTTCAAATAAAGATAGCAAGAGAACAAATAAAAATTGATAATAGGAGTAAATTAGAAAGTTGCTTAAAATTGCATTCTCTATCTGAATCACGAAAGAAAAAATTTGGGTTCAGTGTCCCATTAATATTTTGTTAAAGACCTGTCATTTCCAGACTTAAAGGGTCAGTCAAGTCAAAATTAAACTTTTATGATTCAGGTATCGGTGGGGATGCAATAGGCAAAAGTAGCTATTTTAAATAACAAAATAAAGGTAAAACTCTATTTGTAAACAATTGAATACACTCCAGCAGGTAAAATGGATTATCGGGAACACAATAAAGTGGAGAAAATGTTACGGTACATATGCCTTTTACACCTGGCACACTTTTTGAAAACTTGCCCATAGTTGGCTAGGGTTAATAATAAAAACATTACATGCTCTTATGAGCATATCATTTTTTTCATTCAAATGTCCCTTTAACAGAATATAAATCATGCTCTTGGTTATATCGTTTTCCTATTTGTGTTGAATTTTAAAGTTTTGATAATTTTTTCATCTTTATTTCATATTATATTGATGAGATTAAAACAATTTAAAACATTTTTTAACTATTTATTTACTTTCTAATTGTTAAAACAGACAAAAAATGTCCTATTGTAAAATATAATTTTAGTGTCTGTCTTTAAAATATCCTTCAAGCAATAAAGATTTATATGTTGTGCACAACTCTTACCCATAATCCCACTAAAAAGAGCAACAGCCACAACATTAAAGAATTTACGTGAGATTTACAAACACAGCCCTTTCCCTGTCAGCTTAATCGTGTAACATAACCGCATAACATAATCAAACGTCTGCCAAATGCAAGATAGTGGTCTTTTACCATTAAGTTCTAACCAAAGGCAATACTTCAGGCACAAACTATCACATTTATAACCCTCCTGGCTAACTTCCCAGTCTTAACAGGAAAAAGAGATATTTGTCCACCCACAGTTCTGGCAAGGATCAAACCACCAGTTAGCACATTTAACCCTTAGCTCTACTAGACAGATTTCCATCATTTCAAAAATATATTCCCATGGACTCCTCTTGTAAATGTTATTCTTTATGCTGTTTTGTGTTTTTCATTCTACTATCAATAATTATAATTAATTATTTTTAATAAGCAGCCTTGTACTACAAATAGAAATAAGCATAGTTTTTATTGTAAAACAGTGTAAGATATATGGAAAATAGCAGTAGAGACAAATACATAATGATAATGATAGAAATAAAGATAGATAGATAGATAGATAGATAGATAGATTATAGAAAGAAATATGATAGATAATATGTAGATAGATAGATGATTTCTAGATAAATATATGATAAATCGATAGATAGATAGATAGATAGATAGATGATAGATAGATAGATAGATAGAGAGAGATGATATATAGATAAATAGATAGATAAATAGATGATAAATAAATAGCTAGATAGACAGACCAATAATTGATTGATAAATAGATAGATGATAAATAGATAAATAAATAGATAATAAATAGAATATATATATATATATATACTGTATACAGATGAAAGATAGATAGATCCTATATGGCTGCTTGCTTGCATGCAGAGCTCTCTAATTATTAGTAAACACACCTGATATTATAACATAGTAATTGGAGAACTGTATCCCCCACGAGAGTTACCTGAATCATAGTAAATAAAGGTTAGTTATGTAATTAAAACAATCATCCAAATTTCATTAGAACCAGGATATAGATGGAATCAAGTGCTCAACATCACAAGATTTAAACATAAATACAGTATATGCACAACATAGGTTTTGTTGAAGACAAACAATATCAGATGTACATTACTGGCAACATAAAATATGCCATTATTTACCTGAACAATAACATTACTGATCACAAGACATTATAGCACCAGTGATATAACTAGTTTAACCTACAACAGGACATTAAAGGGATATGAAACCTCCCAAACAATCTTTTGTTATTTAGACAAAGCATACTTTAAAAAAAAAAAAATCCAATTTGATAATAGAAGTAAATTAAAAAGTTGTTTATCTCCTTAATGAACGCGACATGCCATGTACGTTGCCAGTCGTTAAAGGGACAGTATACTGTAAAATAGTTTTTCCCTTAATGTGTTTACAATTGCTTTTTATACCAACTGCAGAGTAAAAAATGTATGAAAATTAGCTTTTTAAGGTTTATTTGTGTATATTAAAGCTCTGATTTTGTGTTTTGAAGCCACAGCCTAATAAAATAGGTTGAGCTTGTAGGTATAATCAGATCTCATTACTGTATCACATTGTGCACATATACCTGCTTCTTTATCTTATATCTGTCCTTAAAACAATCACCAATACTTTGAGAGAACAATGGAAAATCAACATTGTATTACCTTATCTCTGCTTTATCACACTTGGAGTGTAATTTCTTCTGCTGGCTGTGTTTACAAAGCTTATCTATAGCTGGTACGCACGGCCACAAACTTTCAGAATAGGTGGGGATACCACATGCTAAATTAACCATTTCAAATGCCAATATAAGGGTAAAGGAGCTACTTGTAAACAATTTAATACACTCCAGCAGGTAAAGTGGATCATTGGGAACAAATTAAAGGGGAGAAAATTTTTGAGTAAACTGTCCCTTTAAGGTTTTCCTTGTCGATAATAGCGCAGGTCTCACAACAAGCGCGGGACTGAGATATTATACCCTTTCTCTTCCCTTCTAGTCGCCGGAAATAGCACGGTTTTGCCGCTGGTGTTGAGACTGGGCTATTAGTAACACAAACCCCATAGAAAGACTAGCAACAAACAGGGTTCATCGCTGGTTCTTTAAGGGGTTAAAATCACATGCTCTATCTGAATCATAAAAGAAAAAAATTGTGTTTCATATCCCTTTAACCTCAAAATTAAACCTATATAAAATACTGATTTAAATAAGATAAAAAAAACTATGCAATCTATTTAAATTTGTATTCATTTTATTCTTCCTATACTTAAAAAGTTATCGCGCTCTCTCTAATCCAATGTGGGCAAAAAAATGAACTTACAATATCGCGTGAGTGATAACCTTTTCTCCTATAGAAGTCAATGGAGAAAAAAGTGGTAGAAAAAATGTTTTTTATGTTCTGCTAACCCGACATGAAAATATCATTATTTCACATTCCAATGTTCTTCACATTGCAGAATATGTCCTATTTATTCCTAAAAAGCATATTTCTACATATATCTGATGGTATTTTGGTGTAATATATATCTAAACCTATATATACAGATGATTATATACAGGTATAGATATATACAGATATATATATAGGAATATCTATTTATAAATACCTAGAACATATTCCCCTATGTAAAGAACTTTGGAATGTAAAATATTTACAGTAAATACATAATTAAAACCTTTATTAAATATAAATATTGCATAAATATGTTTTTCATGTTTCATGTACTTAAAGGGATGCTAAACCCAAATTTTGTCTTTCATGAATCAGGCAGAGCATGCAATTTTAAGTAACTTTCTAATTTACTCCTATTATCAATTTTTCTTCGTTCTTTTGCTATCTTTATTTTAAAAGCAGGAATGTAAGCTTAGGAGCCGGTCGATTTTTGATTCGGGACCTGGGTTGCGCTTGCTGATTGGCGGCTAAATGTAGGGAAAAAAATGTAGTAAAAAAACTTCTTAAAAAATAACAAGGCAGTAAATCTAGAAGAAGACTCATATGTGGAATGAAATAAGCCATCTTAGTGAAACAATCCTCCACCACTGAAATAGTTTTGTGGCCATCAGAAAGAGGAAGATCTGTGGTGAAATGCATCATTACACAAACCCAATGGTACTTAGGAATAGGCAAAGGATGGAGAATATCAGTAGGAGCCACATTTAAATTCTTCATGCTAGCAAAAACAGAATATCTGTAGCCAATCCTGGTCACCAGACTGTCCTAGCAGTAAATTCTTGAGTCTCCTTAAAGGGACATGAAACCCCCAAATTTTTTTTCATGATTTAGGTAGAACATACAATTTTAAACAATTTTAAAAAAAAATTCAATTTACTTCTACTATCAAATTCCTTCTCTTGGTATCATTTGTTGAAGGAGTAGCAATGGACTACTGGTTTTTAACTGAACACATAGGTGAGCCAATGACAATCGGTATATACAGTGTATGTGCAGCCACCAATCAATAGCTAGAACCTAGGTTCTTTGCTGTTCCTGAGCTTTCCTTGATAAACCTTTCAGCAAAGGATAACAAGAGAATAAATCAAATGAAATAATAGAAGTAAATTGTAAAGTTGTTTAAAATTGAATTCTCTATCTAAATCATGAAATAATTTTTTGGGGTTTCATGTCACTTTAATAACCCCATAACTAGTAGAAAGGTAAACATGGCAAAACTGTAAAACTTCTAACTACATCTGGACACAAAATTATTACTTTTATAGTACCACAAACCATCTAAAGAAAGTATTGCTAAATGGAAGAAGGAGGATACCACTAAAAGACTTGATCTTATCAATTAAAGAATGATGAGTAGCAAGTAAAAATCCTTTCAGTAGAATATTATTAAGCTGAACCAAAGAATCAGATTAAACTTCTAAATTTTAGATAAAGATCATCAGGCCCATTTATCAAGCTCTGTATGGAGCTTGTGGGCCCGTGTTTCTGGCGAGTCTTCAGACTCACCAGAAACCCCAGTTATGAAGCAGCGGTCTAAAGACCGCTGCTCCATAACCCTGTCTGCCTGCTCTGAGCAGGCGGTAGGAATTGCCACAATTCAACCCGATTGAGTACGATCGGGTTGATTGACACCCCCTGCTGGCAGCCGATTGGTCTCGAGTCTGCAGGGGGCGGCGTTGCACCAGCAGCTCTTGTGAGCTGCTGGTGCAATGCCAAATACGGAGAGCGTATTGCTCTCCGCATTCAGCGAGGTCTTGCGTACTTGATCCGTACTATCGGATCAGGTCCGCAAGACCTTTGATAAATATGCCTTCATGTCTCCTTATTATTGGATCCTGGTTAATACATAATGGCAAAATGAAATCTGTAGATAGACAAAGCTCATAAAGTCTGCCTAGGACAGAGCCTTGGTAGAACTAAGATATTCCAAATTACAGTAATCCTTAAAAAAGTGTAATAGAATGGACATCACACTCTAGCAAATACCTCCAATTTTCCAAAGCCCACTTTATCAGCAATAACTCCCAAACTCCTATATCATAACCATCTTGAGAAAAAAGCTACTGGATGCATCTACTTCCAGGTAACATAAAGCTAAATAATAATTGGGAGCTTATGAAAAGCTATTTCTGTTTCTGGTGTCCAGCAAAAGGAAGTTTGATAAAAATGAGACAGGTAATAGGAGCACAGACACCAGGAAAAGTTCTGATAAAACATCTATAAAAACAGGCAAAACCGATAAATGTTTGCACAACCTTCTTGCTAGTGGGTACAGGCCATCCCAAAATTGCAGAAACTTTCTTAGGGTCCATTCTAATATGGCCAGGAGATAAAATGTACCCCAGAAATTTCACTGACGATACTGAAAATTTACATTTCTGCCAATTAAGCAAATAAGTATTAGCTCTAAATAGTAGTTTCACAGATGAATCATGAGCAACATAAGAGTCGTGAGTGGGTGAAAATATAAAAATATAACCATTATAAATCACAATCACCTAGATTACGAGTTTTGAGCTAAACAGGGTGCGAAACTTATGCCAAACAATTGCATTATTGCGCTCTCCATAGCGCTGCCATTATGAGTTACTGAAAAGCCTCCTTGTGCTGTGTGTTATGGTGCATCAAGCTATATACTGCACAAAAGCCATGGGCTGAGTTTATGTGCTCGTGCACGCTTTCCCCCTAGACATCAATGGGGAGAAAGTGTTAGAAAAAAACTAACACCTGAAAAGCGGAATTGCAAATCGCCGTAACGCAACCCCATTGATATCTATGGGGAAAAGAAAGTTGCATTTAAACCTAACACCCTAACATAAACCCCTAGTCTAAATACCCCTAATCCGCCGCCCCCCGACACTGCCGACACTAATAATAGTAATTAACTCCTATTCTGCCACTCCTCGACATCGCCAACACTAATAAAAGTTATTGACCCCTATTCCGCCGCTCCCTGACATCGCAGACACTAATAAAAGTTATTAACCCCTAATCCGCCGCCCCCCCGACATTGCCAACACTAAATATAATTATTAACCCCTATTCCGCTGTTCCCCGGCACCTAAATAAACCTATTAACCCCTTAACTGCCGGCCCCCACACATCACAAAACACTAAATTAAACTATTAACCCCTAAATCTAGCACCCCCTAACTTTAAATTAAAGTTACAATAAAACTATCTGAAAATACATAAAAACTTTCCTGTGAAATAAAAAAAAAACTAAGTTTAAACTATAAATTAACCTAACATAACTATTCTAATAAAATTAAAAAAACCTACCAATTAAAAAATCTAAATGACAAATTTTAAAAACCTAACACTACGAAAAAAATAAAAAAATCTAAAATTACAAAAAATAATAAACACTAAATTATGAAAGATAAAAAAACTCTAAGATTACAAAATAATAAACAAAATTATAAAAAAAACAATTGCACCTAATCAAATAGCCCTATAAAAATAAAAAAGCCTTCCCAAAATAAAAACACCCCCTAACCTACAATAAACTACCAATAGCCCTTAAAAGGGCCTTCTGTAGGGGATTGCCTAAGTTAAACAGCTCTTTTACCTGGCAAAAAATACAAAGTCCCCCCAACAGTAAAACCCACCACCCAACCAACCCCCCAAATTAAAAAACCTAACTGCTAAAAAAACACTAAGCTACCCATTGCCCCTAAAGGGGCATTTGTATGGGCATTGCCTTTAAAAGGGCATTCAGCTCTTTTTCACTGCCCTTTAAAGGGGATCCAGCTCTTTAGCACATTGCCCAAAGCCCTAATCTGAAAAAAACACCAAAAAAAATAAAAATAATACCTAACACTAACATCTGAATATCTACTCACGGTCCCTGAAGTCCAGACATCCATCTCTATCCAGGCGGCGAAAAGTCTTCATCCAGGCAGCGAGAAGTCTTTATCCAGGCGGCGACATCCTCATCAATCGCAGGGGCATCTTTGATTTGAACAGCCAATAGGATTTCAGAAGCTCTCATCCTATTGGCTGATTTCAATTTGAAGATTCAAATCAGTCAATAGGAATGCAAGGTACGCCATTTTGAAACGGCTACCTTGCATTTAACTTCAGTGTATGGTGGTGACCGTATAAAGAGGACGTTCCGAGCAGGATGTCATCGGCGGTCCAGGATAGCTCTGCACCGCCAGGATGAAGATAGAAGACGCCCCCGCAATGGATGAAGATGTCACCGCCTGGATGAAGACTTCTCGCCACCTGGATGGAGATGGATAACCGTACTTCAGGAACCGTGGGTAGATCTTCTGGGGTTAGTGTTAGCTATTTTTTTAATTTTTTGTGATGTTTTGTTTTCAGATTAGGGCTTTGGGCAAAGTGTAAAATAGCTGACTGCCCTTTTAAGGGCAGTGAAAAAGAGCTGAATGCCCTTTTAAGGGCAATGCCCATACAAATGCCCCTTTAGGGGCAATGGGTATCTTAGTTTTTTTTTAAATTAGGTTTTTTATTTTGGGGGGTTGGTTGGGTGGTAGGTTTTACTGTTGGGGGGATTTTGTAAGAGCTGTTAAACTTAGGGCAATGCCCTACAAAAGAGCTATTGGTAGTTTATTGTAGGTTAGGGGGTGTTTTTATTTTTGGGGGCTTTTTTATTTTTATAGGGCTATTAGATTAGGTGTAATTGTTTTTATTTTTGATAATTTCGTATATTATTTTTTATAATCTTAGTAGGGTTTTTTTTTTCGTATTTTTAGTGTTTATTATTTTTTGTAATCTTAGATTTTTTAAATTTTTTTCCTAGGATTATTTTTTTTTTAAATTTGTAATTTAGGTTTTTAATTTCTTCGTAGTGTTTTTAGTTTGTAATTTAGGTTTTTAAATTGGTATTTTTATTTTATTTTATTAGAATGGTAATGTTAGGTTAATTTATAGTTTAATGTTAGGTTTATTTTCATTTCACAGGTATGTTTTTATTTATTTTAATTTAGTGTTTTGCAATGTGGGAGGGCCAGCGGTTTAGGGGTTAATAGGTTTAGTTTAGTAGTTACAATGTGGGGGGCTGTTGTTTAAGAGTTTAATAGATTTATATAGTGGCGGCGATGTTTGGGGCCGGAGGTTTAGGGGTTAATAGGTTTAGTTTATTCATTACTATGTGGGGGCCAGTGGTTTAGGGGTTAATAGGTTTATATAGTGTTGGCAATGTGGGGGGGCGGCGGTTTAGGGGTTAATAGGTTTAGTTTATTCGTTACTATGTGGGGGCTGGCGGTTTAGGGGTTAATAGGTTTATTTTAGTGTCAGCGATGTAAGTGGACAGCAGATTAGGGGTTAATAGGTTTAATATAGTGTTTGGGATGCAGGAGGGTGGCGGTTTAGGGGTTAATAGGTAGTTTATGGGTGTTAGTGTACTTTGTAATGTTTTAGTTATGAGGTTTGTGAAACATTTTTGTTACACAAAATCCATAACTACTGCTCTCAGATGGCGGTATGTATGGATTGTGTCGGTATAGGCTATAACGCAAGCATTTTTAGCCTGAACGCACAACCTGTAATATGGGCGCTATTTTTTTGAGTGCGGAATGGACGTTGCAATACAAGCTAAAATGCTTGTGGTATAGCTATACTGCCACAACTCGTAATATGCGTTCTTGGCCATTCCAGCGTAATGGAATGGCAGTAAGTGTCTAAAGATGCCATTCAAAAAAACATTGAAAAGTGATAATTTAGTACAAAAGGCATAACCAGATACTCAAAATGACTGCAAAGAGTGCAAAAAGCTGTTATCCACGGAACTTCCTCTCTGATTCAAACTAAATTATAGGCTCCCATTAAAAAAAGTGTTGAAAACCTGAGCTCCTTTAATTCTGTCTAACATCTCTGGAATTAAAAATAAAAGATACCTATTACGGACAGTAATGCTTCTTAATATTCCTTAAAATTACGTAATTCTGGACTAAATAAAGGAAAAAATATCCAAAAAGTTGATACTCACGGAACCAAAATCAAAAAGGACAATCACATGGACATCTTGGAGGAAGTAGATCAGCACCTTTTTTTCTCAAATCCATCTCAAAAGTCTCTATAATGTTCAGGGACAGATAATACTTTCTGCACCCCCAAAAATACCACAGACTGGCCTAGACAAGATTATTGACTAAAATCAGAGTAATGCTACCAGTGCTCCAATTTATTGTAGGATTGTGCAGTCTTAACTAAGGTAATCCTAAAATAACAAGGTATAATGGAGATGCAACAATATCAAATTGTAAAGTCTCTTTATTTGTAAGGCCCAAAACAATGGACAAAGTGACAGTTTCTTTCAGAACCAGACCAGATCTCATACGACTTCCAACATCAAAATATAATTGAATTGGTATGAATTTTATTGTTGAGTAATTCCTAAATAAAATGCATACAGAGAGAAGTGCTCTAACAACTGTTCAATAGCTTGTTCTATGGCAAGTCACCATCTAGGAGCAGCCTCTTTTAGCCCAGTTCTGCTTTTCACAAAGGAAAACTTTCCTGAAGTATACCCGTTTGATCCCGCCAAGTGAAGTCAGTCCAGCCCCGAAATACCAGGCAATTCTCCTTTGAACAAGGAACATGACAACCCCAGACAATAGTTTTAGCCTCCTATGGGCCTCGTTAGTGAGATGCAGCCATATTCCTCTAAGCTTCACTGGGCAAGGAGTCCATGCCTGGTTTCCACTATCACCCTAAGTTGCTAAAGTAGTGTAAAAAAAAAACAACCACTTGCTCCAGAATCAATTACTGCTTCAATTGCCACTGTTCTGGTAGGCCAGAGAGATAGTTACAGATAAATATGACGCAGCAGAGACTTAAGTATTATGGAAAACAACTGCAGGCTCCACTTTACATTCTTTAGGCTCTGTTTTAGGCCTCACTGGAGAAGTCCTAAAAAAGAAAATTGCCATCCTTCCTATAATAAAACATAAGTTCATATTTCTTTGTTTAATATGCTCAGAAGACGAAACTGGCCCCTTGATAGTTCCAATCTGCAAAGGCTTCTCTTATGGCAGTGACTCAGAGGCAAAAGCAGATAAAGAAGCAGAAATAGCTTGAGAAGGAGAAAAGTACTGTGAAATTAAGCTCATGTTGTCTTTCCTACTGCCTTTTATGAAATCTTCTATCAATCTGGATGCCAACTCATTCTTAACATTTTCAGAAAGGCCCATATAAATGTGATCAAGCATTCCACTCTGTGTCACTGGCAATATATCAGAAGTCACAAACATAGTCCTCCACTGGCCTTTTACTGTGCTTTAAAGCTCTTAAAGCCATCTGAGCGAAGGAAGCACAATGAGGATCATCATAGAGAGTACTCATTAAAGCAACAAAAAAAATCCCAGGTATTGAGTACATCACTAATACTTTTAGTAAGGTTATGGCAGAGCAAATCTTAACAAAGTCTGTAGTAGACATGTGCAATTCGTTTCGTTACAAATCAAAATTTGGACAAAAATCGGGTGATTCAGGGATTCGATGTATCCGAATCTCCGAATCACCCTAGTAATGAAACTAAACTAATTGAAATAAATTTGTAACGAAAAATCTGAATTAGTTCGGATTCATTCATTTTATTCAAATGGCCATGGCACGATAGTCTGACTCTCTAGACTAATCCCAATTCCTTTGTCGTTCCATACTTATTATAAAAAAAACTAATAGAGATATATTACAATTAAATATAGTGAGATAGAACAGTGAGATGATTCATTTTGTGTTGGTTGGAACCATCCGAATCAACGTAACATAACATAATGATTGAATCCGAACATACAGAACTTCCGAATGCATCCGAAACGAATGACCGCTATAACGAATCAATACGAATGCATCTGAAATGAATGAATAATATAACGAATAGATCCGAATGCATCCGAAACTAAATTAAAGAATACTGAATCAAAATTTTCCAGGTGAACATGTCTAGTCTGTAGCATAGATCTAACTTCCAACAAAATTTGACAAGCAGTGATGAAAGTACAGAACTGCTGTTTGTCACCTCCAGATCTTTCTGGTAAAGGCTGATTCAGCTCAGGGAAATTTATTTGTGCTAATTACTGATTTCCAGCTATCTAGGCCCTTCAGCAACAGATGATGCTAGAAACTGATGAGGTGGTAACAGATATAAAATCAGTCTTTGACTGAGCCTGAAATCCTACTACCTTTGTAATAAATTTAGCTGAGTGGACTGCAACTCATGCATGGATTGGGTTAAAGTAGTCAGTTGTGGAGACAGGGTACCAATAATGCATGACATCTCCGCTGGATTCATATTTGCATGGTAATTATATAAGGTAAAAATGAAGTTACCTTGGTTAGAGTCTGGAACCAGTCCACAGATGTGTTGCCAGGTTTACCATTAGATAGTAATCAGCAGGATAGTCAGGAACAAGGCCAGGATTTGATACAAGATTAGCAGACAGGAGCCAGACATCACAGCTTATGATAGAAACAGAAGAATTGTCAGAATTTGTGTTCCACATGTCAGTAGCCTCTTCATAAAGCTCAGTACAGGCAATAATGAGGCAAGAAGCATAAATCAGGATACAAACCAGGGTCGGGATCAAAGGAACATGTCATGAGCAGGAACACCTAGATATCTATAAAGAATTACCAAGCACAGGACTTGTGTCAATAAGAGTCTTTTAAAACCTAGGCAGAATGATAAGTTTATAGATTGTGTCACCTTTATCGCAGGTCACTGTGTCCTAAATACTATAAACTTCACAAGGAGCCTCAGCCTCTCTATCCTTAGTGCAAGTTAACACATCTTCCTAACTAATTTTAGTGGAAGCCCCAGCCACACTATCCACAGCAGCCAGTGTTGGAGCCTAATGAGTGAACTGATGGGGTTAGTGGGTGTAGACCATCTTCTTTTTTTACTAGATCATGCTATTGGAGAATAAATCCTTTCGGGACAATAGCATATCCTTTGTTTAGACTGTTTATTGTCCACTTATTTTACATTTTCTTTTATTAAAAGATTCTTTCCTATATGATAAATGTATTCTGTTAATTCTCAGTGTTATTAGTGCAAATGCTGATGATAGGTGAACAGAGTTCTTTTTACTCCATGCATGAAATTGGCTAGCACTCCATGTGTCAAATCGCTAACCTGTAGTTCAGCGTTCCTCACGTTGCTCTATCTTTGTGTAACAAGCAGAATGTTCCCCTACAAATTAATGCTTCTCCTCACTGGTGCCCAGGAATAAAACACCTTTCAATAAATAAGTGTAAATACTCAACTTCTCTATCTCAGGGTCTGATGATCTAAACCTCTCTGTTCTCGCGAAATGATCTAATACGTCTCGGCAGGTCCCTCAAAGACTTTTAAAAATGCAATGGTTTCTTCAGAATTGTTTATCTCTCTATGCAGAGAAAGATAGACACCTATGTTGCAAAATAATGTTCAAATATAGTCCCCAAAGATTTTGCAAAATTTCTCTCCATGCCAGCGAGTTATTGATAATCACCCTCAGTCCAGAAAATAAATAAAAATAAATAAGAACAACTGCCTTTATTCCAGTCTCATAAAAGCATAACACAGAAAAAGTTAAGAATCAAGTGCATTTTGTATGATCCTATATAACTTTCTCAATGACTCATATTGACAAATAATGGAATTCCCCATATTTAAAGACAAACCACACCCTAATTACACATTTATTGAATTACTTTGTAATATAGATGCTCTCTTAGAACATTTATTTTATTTTAGTTCAATGCTAGTCAGATCTTGATATTATACAGCTAATGAAGCTAAACATTATAATTACATTTATAACAATTGAGTTTTCCAAAAGTGTGAGGATTTGAGGATTTACAGTCTTTTTTTTTTTTCTGTAACTTTTAGTTGAAATGTAGCTGCTTTCCATGAGGCCATACAGAACTAGGCTTAGAAATCTGCAAATTTCTTAAGCACTATATGGCAGCAGTGTCTGCAAAAACAAAAAAAGATATTTATATCTATCTATATATATGTCTCTCTCTTCATCTGCCTCCATCTCTCTTAATATATATATATATATATATATATATATATATATAAATATATATATATATATACTCTATAAATATATATATATATATATATATATGCTGTATAATATATAGGTATATATATATATATATACGTATATACATACTATATATACAGTATAGATATGTATATATATATATATATATATATATATATATATATATATACGTATATACATACTATATGTACAGTATTGATATGTATGTATATATATATATATATATATATATATACGTATATACATACTATATATACAGTATTGATATGTATGTATGTATATATATATATATATATATATATATACGTATATACATACTATATGTACAGTATTGATATGTATGTATATATATAGGACAAGAGTCCAAGAACCATCTGTAAACCCCCAAAAAAGGCTGACACCTTACCTCATAGGATTGAGGTACTTTCTGGTAAGCACATCTTACTTACCCTAGAAGGATAAAAACTGTTGAAGCATAAGAAATAACTTGAGCTCAAAACCAATTTTATGGACATATGTACTTTATTTTTACTTTTATTTGTATGACATATCAATCAGCAATACATTGATATTGACAATACTTCAATTTATTGATCAATAGCAATCAGCTGTGCGCCATTACTTGATTTTCTCTTTCTATTAACAATATATATATATATATATATATCAAGATACAACAAGATAAGTAGCCTAGGCATATAATTATTCACAGTTTTTAATAAAATATTAAACAATTATAAATCTGACAGTCATCTCTTGACAAGATCAAACAACCATCTGATAAACTACCTGTCTGAGAATTTGCAAGCTTTTTATTTATTTAATGCTGAATAGCAGGGTTTGAAATTGCTAATATGCTGCCTCCAGACAGTCGTTTAGATGAATGACACCAAAGAAAAAGTATCCATGCATGTTTTTTCATTTGGTTAAATCATTTTAGATGTCTTCTTTAAAGGGACATAAAACCCATTTTTTTTTCTTTCATGATTTAGATAGAACATCAAATTATAAACAACTTTCTAATTTAATTCTATTATCAAATTTTCGTTCGTTTTCTTGTTATCCTTATTTGAAAAGCAGAAATGTAAGCTCAAGAGTGTGCACGTGTCTGCAGCACTATATAGCAGCAGTTTTGCAACAATGTAATACATTAGCAGGAGCACTAGATGGCAGCACTATTTCCTGTCATATAGGGCTTCAGGCATGTGCACGCTACCTACCTAGGTATCTCTTCAACAAAGAATAACATGAGACTAAAATAAATATGATAATAGAAGTAAATTGGAAACTTTTTAAAAATGGTATTCTCTATCTGAACCATGAAATAATTTTTTGGGGTTTAATGTCCCTTTAAAGAAAAACATAATAAGAACTTCATGAATTTATTTGATAACAGACACATACATTTCTTTCCAAGGTAAATGAAGACCTGGTATAAATGCATACAATTATTATTTTCAGGAAGATGAGAACCATGGAGAGAGAGAATTTTTATTTTCCTATTTCTTTCTTATTTTTGTTTTCTTTTTAAACAAATGTCTATATAATTTAAAGTAAAGATGTGAATAGAAATAAAAGTGATAAATGGAGAATAGAAAATAAACTTTACAGATATTAACAAAATAAAAATAAAAATGGTCCCAAGGAGAGATTGGAATAATGGGGAAAATCATTTATTTACCATTAAAATTAGTTTTTTGGGAACATACACCAAGATTACAAGTTTTATGGTACTGTGCGGTATGGCTATATCGCTGAAAAATTGGCCATTGCGCTTTAATGGCAGGTCTCCCGTAATACAAGTTACGGCGGTATAGCTATACCGTAAGCATTTTAGCCTATAACACAACTCTCCATTCAGTCATTTTTTGAGTGCAGGATTTCCATTGCGCCGTATTACAGGTTGTGCGGTCCGGCTAAAATGTTTGCGTTATGGTCTATACCGCTATGGTCTATACCACAAAACATTCCGCGATCTGAGACCAGTAGTTATTAACCCCCCTGTTCAAATCAGCCAATAGGATTTCAGTAGCTCTCATCCTATTGACTGATTTGAATTTTTCATCCAATAGGAATGCAAGGTAACCCAAATATAAAATGGATACCTTGCATTCAAGCTTTAGTGTGCGGCATCAATCGCATGAAGAGGATCCTCCATGCTGGATGGCTCTGTGGTCGCCGGTCCTGTTCCGCGGTCACCTCCGCTCCGTGCTGCATTCACCCTGGATGAAGATAGAAGAGGTCCCGCACTGGATGAAGATATTGCCGCCTGGAAGAATACTTCACCACCTGGAAGAAGACCTTCTCCGTCGGACTTCAGGAACGGTGCGTACCTATTTGGGGGTTAGACTTAGGTTTTCTTTTATTTTTAGGGGTTCTTATTTTAATGGGCTGTAAAAGAGCTGAATGCCCTTTTAATGGAAATGCCCATACAAATGCCCCTTTAGGGGCAATGGGTAGCTTAGGATTTTTTAGAGTTAGGTTTTTTTTTATTTTGGGGGGGTTGGTTGTGTGTGGGGTTTTACTTTTAGGGGGACTTTGTAACTTTTTAAGGTAAAAGCTGTATTTATTGTTAGGTTAGGGGGTGTTTTTATTTTGGGGTGTCTTTTTTGTTTTTATAGGGCTATTACATTAGGTGTAATTTTTATTATTTTGGATAATTTCGTTTATTATTTTTTGGTTTTTTTTTTATTTTCCGTAATTTTGCATTTTTATTTTTTGTAATGTTAGATTCTATTTTTTCGTAGTGTTAGGTTTTTATAAAGTTACATTTTTTGAATCTTATAATTTAGTTTTTTTTTATTTGTAGTTTATTTTCTTTTCTTAAAATAAAGGTTTTTTTTATTTCACAGGTAAGTTTTTATTTATTTTAAGATAGTTATATTGTAAATTAAATTTAAAGTTGGGGGGTGTTAGGTTTAGGAGTTAATAGTTTAAATTAATGATTCGCGATGTGGGAGGCCGGTGGTTTAGGGTTTAAAAGATTTCGTTTTATAGTAGCGATGTGGGGGGGGGGGGGTGGCGGTTTAGGGGTTAATAGGTTTATTATAGTAGTAGTGATGTGGGTGGGCGGCAGTTTAGGGGTTAATATGTTTATTTAGTGTTGGCGATGTTGGGGGACAGAGGATTAGGGGTTAATAACTTTAATTAGTGTTGGCGATGTTGGGGGCGGCGGATTAGGGGTAATTAGAATAGGGGTTTATGTTAGGGTGTTAGGTTTTAACATACTGTAACTTTCTTTTCCCCATAGACATCAATGGGGTTGCATTACGGCGATCGCCATTCCGTGATCTCAGGTGTTAGTTTTTTTCTAACACTTTTTCCCCATTGATGTCTATGGGGCAAAGCATGCACAAGCACGTCAAGTCAAGCCTTGGGTTCTGTGCCTTAAGGAGCTTATCGCATCATCTCGCACAACAAGAGAAGGTTTTCTTGTAACTTTTAATGGCAGCGCTATGGAGAGTGCGATACCGCTCATTTTTTGCATTCTTTATGCACCCGGTATAGCGCAAAACTTGTAATCTTGGCGAAAGTGTTACATTCACTTTTATGTATCTCTATCTATATACATTTATTGGCTCACAATAACATTTTTAAATAAAAATATGAACATTAAATGTAGTGGCGATGGAGTAATGTAATAATGAGTATCCAACCCCTAGGTGTTGCTAGGGAGGGCATAAGCCCCCCCAGTAGAATGCCTCACCCCGATATTCCACCCCAAAAGTGGCTTCCTGACACCACTCTGCTCAGGTAACAAACAAAGGTTATTATCCTCTTCACATAAAACTAACCTTAATCACAGTTATCACTGCTTCCAAATAAACTGGGAACATATTATACCTATTCAGTCTCATAATTAATGTATGCAACAGGCCGTGGTATATCTCCAACATATGTGTCACCCACACAGTCTAAATGTTCCTTTTATTCTGTCTAAAACCCCCGTCTACAGAGAGTGAGATATATAACAAGGACACTGGAAAAGTCCGCTGCTCACCTCTCCTCCTCAGGGTAAACGCTGATGTGTGGCGACCTCCTTGTTCCTGTGCAAAGCTGTTCTCCTCCAGATTCAACCCGGTATCAGGCAAAAGTAAATCCATTAGAAAATGCAAAAACCGGGGAGTCCGTTTAGATAAAGCATACATCTTTATTGCTTCAACATTTTAAATCCTCCGAACAGCATATCCATGTTCCACACTGTCCCAATAACATTTGCGGAATTTAAATATGGTAAATATGTTCATTTGCGGTTTTTCTAATATAAGGTTTTTCTTATTTGTGTGTGCTCAGGTTGTTGTTAATTACAGGGTGATGTTAAACACACACACACACACACACATATATATATATACATCCAGTCGTGTCTTTTTGGAGGGTTCTGTCATCCTGGTTTCCTGTTTAGATTGAGTATGTTAAGTAGGTGTTCATTGTTTTTAATTGTTGGACAAATCAGTGTATTGTACATGCTTTTTAAATCTGTCTTGTATGTCTGTACCCTAGGCTATGATTACGGCTTAACCGCCGAAACATGTTAGCTCACGTATCACACCTGTTGTAACCTCTACATTTGGATGCGTTCATGCTTTTTTGCTTTTAATGCATTTAACAATAAAGGACTTTTTTTTTATTATAAACAGCGGGACCCCTTCCATTGTTTATTGCTATTTGCCACCAGCTTGGTTACCGCTTTTACTCAGTGAGTCCCAAGGCACCGGGCTGGTATATTTACACTCCCCCCAACAATACGTCCCAAGTGACGTCATCCTACATTACCGTTGGAGGCCAGAACCGGGACACAGCTCTGGAGGGTAGCTGCTTGTGTCTCTCAGCCCGTGTGGAGACCGGATGGTCCCCGTGAGCTTGTGAGTAGCTCCTACTTTCACCGTAACATCCAGGACAGTTTTGGCTCATACAGGTACTGAAGCAGTACTGCTCTTTACACGTGTTTACTAAAATGGTGGATACAGGCATGGGGGAGGATAAATAATAATATATGCGTAAGTCCCGTTGACCGGACTGGTCTCTATTTTTGTATGCACTTTCAGTTTTATTGCATAAGAATTCCTCTCTTGTTTACATTGTCATGAATTTGATGCCACCAGTAATTTCAAATGCATTTTCCTTTAGCATCATAAGGTAGATACGGTAGGGTTAGCAAAAAATGTTTGTGTTACTTGACTTGTGCTACATATTAGTATGTATCCTGAACGCTAGGTACAAATAGTTCATCTTGGTGGGTCACATGATAGAGAAGAGATTTGCTTTATAGGAAGGTAGTAGAGTACTATACATTTGAAAATGCTCGGGATAGGCATTGGACAGGATTGTTGGGAGCCTTGCATCTGTATGTGTATGCATAAATAGTCTAAAAAAGGTACTGCTTATATTGAGGAATGCATATAAACTATTTGTGTTTCATCCAAAATTTGTAGTGGCACTAATAGTAAAAACAATATTTCATTGTGGCTCCTTAAGAAAACAGGGTGGACAGATCTGAAATATACAAGTAGAAAACCTTTTATCCAAACTGCTTGGGACCGGAAAAGGTTTGGATTTCAGAATAGTTTGGGTTTTGGAATATTTGCATCTTTAAAATGGGACAGTTTCAAAAAGAATGTAACCAAAAGTAAAAAACAATATCTTATGTCATTTAGGCAATCTTTACATGTCATAATACATGCAGCCTAAAGGTAGTTTTATTTCATTTTTAATACTTTTGTATACATAGTACCCTTGGTACAGTTTGTAATCAGAAAGGTGATATTTGTTGTTTTAAATAATTATAGACTTTAATTTGCATAACCAAAACAAAGACAAAACAAAGACAAAAGAAAATTGTTACTTACAGGCAGGGAAAACCAGTCATTTTTGATAATTTTGTTTTAAAAAAATATTAATTCAAAAGTTTGGGATTTCAGAATAAATTTAGATTTTGGAATTCTTGATTTGGGGATTTTTACTATATTTTAAAGGGACAGTCTACTCCAGAATTGTTATTGTTATTTAAAAAGATAGATATTCCCTTTATTACCCATTTCCCAGCTTTGTACAACACACACGGTTATATTAATATACTTTTTACCTCTGTGCTTACTTTGTATTTTAACCTCTGAACACTGCCCCTTATTTCAGTTCTTTTGACAGACTTTAGCCAGTCAGTGTTGACTCATAAATAACTCCACAGGAGTCAGCACAAAGTTATCTATAAGGCACACACGAACTAGTACGGTCTATCTGTGAAAAACTGTCAAAATGCAAAATGAGATAAGAGGCGGCCTTAAAGGGCTTAGAAATTAGCATATAAACCTACCTAGGTTTAGCTTTCAACAAAGCATACCAAGAGAACAAAGCAAATGTAAGGATAAAAGTAAATTGAAAAGTTGTTTAAAATTGCATGCCCTATCTAAATCATGAAAGTTTAATTTTCACTAGACTATCCCTTTAACTATTAAGAATCCAACGTTCCCTCTTCACTCCACTTACCTCATTCTATGCTCTCTATAAACACAGCAGATTTAAATACTTTTGCTGTGGCTACTTGTATATAGGTCAAAAGTATTATGTGGGCTTTTTGAAACTCGGGTCAAAATATGCAGCTTTTTGATAGTCATTAATTGTTTTCCTGACCTATAGACTTTGAATAAACAAACACAGTATATTAACAATAAGAAAGTCCATGTGTTTTTTTTTTAATATTTGAATGACAGAATACAGAATTAGAACACATATTTCATTTATAATGTACCAAATTTAACTGTACACGATGCATTTTGGGAAATTAATTGCACCAAATTATATGCACCAAAAAAAAACATGATTATAATTATATTAAAGTCAAACTTTAGCTAATAGAATTATTTTTTTTGTTCAAAAGCTTCAGTTATATTTAGAAATATAAAAAAATAGCAAGTAGAACTATGTGATTGAAGGTTGTTATTAGAAAAGCAAAATGCTGCTGCATTGTTTTCCCTCGCACACCTTCTTCAGGCCATATGGATTAGGACTGATCATATTTTGAAACCACAGCACTGTAGATATAAAAACAATTTGCATTCTTGATTTAATGTAAATATGTGTCCATTTGTCTATGATAACTAACTTTTCACCAAGGGATTATTGATGTGCGTAAAACTCTACCTCAGATTTTTTTTCATTTGCTATTGTTCTTTAAAAATGTAGTCTCTTTTTCAGTCTCTAGCAATGTGAAGTTATTTTAGATATGCTGCCTTATTCATTACTTTTGAGGTATGCTAAGTAATTATACGCATGTGGTTTAGTATGTCTATATTATCATACAACATGGAAGTTTTTTTTTTATTTTTAGCCATGAGCTTAATAAAAAAAATTGGAATTTCCCAGTGGTTTGGGATTAGTTCTAGGTAAACAAGCTACAATTTTTAGGTTACAAGAATACCGAGAACTTTTGTTACCTCATAATTGTCTTATACTGACTCTCTAAATGGCTATCTGTTGGCGCTCTACAAATACCTGATAATAATGACTCTCTAAATGGCTAAACGTATTTATTACATATGTGTATTTGGATTCAGGTTAAATAAAATTACTAACAAATAAATCAATAAAATAATGCAATGTGAGTAAAAACTGTAGTTGAGTCGTTTATGACATTAAAACTGGAAAGTTTTTTTAGCGGGTAGATAAGGCTTTGCTGCATGAAAGATAGGCCTCAATTTTTACAGTTTTACATTATTTAAAAGCAAGCCAGACACGTTGCTGTTAGTTGATTGATTTCTGTGTCATCTAATGAGAGTGTAAGCTTCAATTTAGACAAACCTGAGCCCCTTGGATTCAGGTGAATGCAAGAAAAAAACCAATAACAAATAAACCAAAAAAATTAATTCAATGTGATTTAAAAATGTAGTTATACAGGAACAAGATGCTTAACAGGAACAAGAATGGATCATAAGATTGGACACTATTGCTCTGATGGGACTAAATTCTATGTCAGATCTGGGTAGTCTTATGTAAATAAAGCATATATTTTGCAATAGGGTGGGTTGTTGAGGGTAGCATGTGTAAAGTTCTTAGTGAGTATGATATAGGTACTTTGATGTCTCTTGACATTAGGAATCTACATCTGTTTACCCACCGTAGGTTTTATTCCGGAGTTTCATAGACCCTGGAATAAAACTTGATTAACAATGAGCATATACATAAGCTGCAATAGCACCACTAGATCACCCTTAATGCATCTGTAATGTTTTGCTATACATATGGCTTTTTTTTTTTTGCTTTAATACACTTTATAGACATACACCTGACAGAGCAACCCCTTAGAGCTACAATAGTGAGATCTGTAACTTTAATTATTACAGTTATAATGTGTACCAGTTTAACAATGCACTACATTGAGTAACCAACGCTATTACTCTATAGCTTAGACAATACTGTTATCCACAAATTGAGCCAGTATATAGATAACACATATTCACATGTTTGAAAGCATATATATTTGGTGCTGATTTGAGTAAGGTGCCTCTTTCAATACATTTTTCTATATGAATAAATTATACACTTAAATTAACAGCTAACACTTGTGAGTGTTGTTACACACTGATTATTGTCCAATTGTATCTAGTGTGTACAATTTGTGCTTTGTTTTTTTGCAAATAGGTTGTGTGATGTTGTAAGAAAATGTTTTAGTTTCATTTTGCCCCACTTCCGGTTTCGAAGCCAGTTCTTTACAATGTGGATGTTACATAATGCCCCACATAATCCGGAATCCACAACACTAACAGGTGATATGGCGCTTGAGACATACAATATATTAAAATCTGTTACTGATAAACGTTATATAGCACACTTGTCAGACTTATTGAGGTGTGGGTTATACATAATTCTTTGAAAGTTGGTTTATAACGCCGGACCGGAAGTGGTTTGGAATTCTACCGGTTTGGCGATTTTCCCATTGTGTGCATTAAGTTTGGCACCTTCATACAGATGGGACTGAGGTAATTACTGTTTTTAACCCTATATAAGAGCATGTTTCACATATTTTTTTTGTTCTGAAAAAGGGGATTGTAATCCCTAAAACGTCAATAAATTTGGCACGTTTGTCAAAATCCTGTGACTTCACTGTTTATTGCTTTGTATCTTTTTCGAGTGCCCAGGTGGTTGTCCCAGGAGGGCAGATTCATATTTGGATTTATATATATATATATATATATATATATATATATATATATATATATATATATATATACAGTGTATATACAGGGAGTGCAGAATTATTAGGCAAGTTGTATTTTTGAGGATTAATTTTATTATTGAACAACAACCATGTTCTCAATGAACCCAAAAAACTAATTAATATCAAAGCTGAATAGTTTTGGAAGTAGTTTTTAGTTATAGCTATTTTAGGGGGATATCTGTGTGTGCAGGTGACTATTACTGTGCATAATTATTAGGCAACTTAACAAAAAACAAATATATACCCATTTCAATTATTTATTTTTACCAGTGAAACCAATATAACATCTCAACATTCACAAATATACATTTCTGACATTCAAAAACAAAACAAAAACAAATCAGTGACCAATATAGCCACCTTTCTTTGCAAGGACACTCAAAAGCCTGCCATCCATGGATTCTGTCAGTGTTTTGCTCTGTTCACCATCAACATTGCGTGCAGCAGCAACCACAGCCTCCCAGACACTGTTCAGAGAGGTGTACTGTTTTCCCTCCTTGTAAATCTCACATTTGATGATGGACCACAGGTTCTCAATGGGGTTCAGATCAGGTGAACAAGGAGGCCATGTCATTAGATTTTCTTCTTTTATACCCTTTCTTGCCAGCCACGCTGTGGAGTACTTGGACGCGTGTGATGAAGCATTGTCCTGCATGAAAATCATGTTTTTCTTGAAGGATGCAGACTTCTTCCTGTACCACTGCTTGAAGAAGGTGTCTTCCAGAATCTGGCAGTAGGACTGGGAGTTGAGCTTGACTCCATCCTCAACCCGAAAAGGCCCCACAAGCTCATCTTTGATGATACCAGCCCAAACCAGTACTCCACCTCCACCTTGCTGACGTCTGAGTCGGACTGGAGCTCTCTGCCCTTTACCAATCCAGCCACGGGCCCATCCATCTGGCCCATCAAGACTCACTCTCATTTCATCAGTCCATAAAACCTTAGAAAAATCAGTCTTGAGATATTTCTTGGCCCAGTCTTGACATTTCAGCTTGTGTGTCTTGTTCAGTGGTGGTCGTCTTTCAGCCTTTCTAACCTTGGCCATGTCTCTGAGTATTGCACACCTTGTGCTTTTGGGCACTCCAGTGATGTTGCAGCTCTGAAATATGGCCAAACTGGTGGCAAGTGGCATCTTGGCAGCTGCACGCTTGACTTTTCTCAGTTCATGGGCAGTTATTTTGCGCCTTGGTTTTTCCACACGCTTCTTGCGACCCTGTTGACTATTTTGAATGAAACGCTTGATTGTTCGATGATCACGCTTCAGAAGCTTTGCAATTTTAAGAGTGCTGCATCCCTCTGCAAGATATCTCGCTATTTTTGACTTTTCTGAGCCTGTCAAGTCCTTCTTTTGACCCATTTTGCCAAAGGAAAGGAAGTTGCCTAATAATTATGCACACCTGATATAGGGTGTTGATGTCATTAGACCACACCCCTTCTCATTACAGAGATGCACATCACCTAATATGCTTAATTGGTAGTAGGCTTTCGAGCCTATACAGCTTGGAGTAAGACAACATGCATAAAGAGGATGATGTGGTCAAAATACTAATTTGCCTAATAATTCTGCACTCCCTGTATATATATATATATATATATATATATATATATATATATATATATATATATATATATATATATATATATATATATATAATTTGAAGTTCAGGACAATTCCCAGTTTACTGAATAAGAATATCCTGCCAGTAAAAATGACCCGCAGAATTTTTTAGGTTCCTACGCCCATGAATGTATGTATGAGTGTATTCATTCATAAGGTTAAAACAGGAAAGTCTTTTTTGCACGGATTAAGGTTTTTCTGTATGCAGGATAGGGCTCAACTGCTGCTGGTGGCTATTAGCTACTACTTTAACTTTATTTAAAGGGGCAGCTAACACCAGAAGTTTTCTTGTTTTAAAAGATAGATAATCCTTTTATTACCCATTCCCTAGTTTAGCATAACCAACACAGTTATATTAATATACTTTTTACCTCTGTGATTACCTTGTATCTAAGCATCTTCTGACAGTCTGCTAACTTAGAATTTCGCTTGTGATAACGTATTCCCCAATAGAAGTCAATGGAGCAAAACAAGTGGAAAAAAAACATAACACCTGATCCCATATTCTCAGGTGCCCTAACCCAACATGAAAATATGAATATTTCATCATCTTCACATAGAAGGATATTTTATATTTATTTATAAATACATATTTCTACATATATCTGATGGTATTTTGGTACACTATGGGCTCTAGTTATCAATGTCTGTCGGACCTGATCCGACAGTGCGGATCAGGTCCGACAGACATCGCTGAATACGGCGAGCAATACGCTTGCCGTATTCAGCATTGCACCAGCAGCTCACAAGAGCTGCTGGTGCAACACCACCCCCTGCAGACTCGCTGCCAATCGGCCGCCAGCAGGGGGGGTGTCAATCAACCCGATCGTACTCGATCGAGCTGTATTGCGGTGATGTCTGTCCGCCTGCTCAGAGCCGGCGGACAGGTTATGGATCAGCGGTCTTTGTGACCGCTGCTTCATAATTGCTGTTTCTGGCGAGTCTGCAGGCTCCCCATAAACACGGGGCATCAAGCACCATACGGAGCTTGATAAATATGCCCCTATATATCTATAGCTATATATATAGATGATTATATAAAGGTATAGATATACAGTTACATATAGGAATATCTATTTAATAATACTTAGAACATATTCAACAATATTTACAGTGAATACATAGTTAAAAACTTTATGAAATATATTGTATAAATATATTTTTTTATGTTTCATCTACTTAACTGAAAATACTGTATATAAGTGATTCAATGCACTTATATATATATATATGTCTATGTATTGATGTGCTTATATGTGTATATATATCTGTAAATACATATATACAGATATAAATACATAAATACATATGCACACATATATAAACATATATATATATATATATATATATATATATATATATATATATATATATATATATATATACATCTTTAGACATGTATATGTATGTATGTCTATGTTAAAGCCCTTTGTTTGCCTTTTTTCATATCTTTGAGCCCTTATAACTTTTTTGTGCAATATTTTTTATTAGATGGTGTTATTATGAGTGCAACTGTACTTTGTAATGTATTTTTGATGTGTTTTGTAATACTTTTTTTTCTCTCAAAACAGTTAACCAGAGCTCTGAGGTCACGCTAATCCGACGTGTGTTAACTTCAATTGCTCTCAAGCAATCGCGTTAACTTTCAACTTGTAATACGAGCGAAAAACCCAATGATCGCAAACAGCCGCAATAAACCCCTTTTCACTTGTGCGCAACTATTAGCGTGCCACTCGTAATCTAGCCCACAATGTTGTCAAAATTAATCTGAACTGAAGGACCTTATAAACTAATTTTGGATGGAAAAAAAAAAAAAAAAAACGAAGGAATTTAATGTCCCTATAAAAGGTAATACAAAATAATGATATAGCTGCAATTACCAATTTTGTAACATTTTGTAAACATCAAAACACTTAACACTTAATTGCAATCATAAATGAGCTATCTAATGAACATCAGTGTGCATGTTCCCCATGTGATTTGAGCAGAATCTTTTTAATGAACAAGGAAACACTAAGGCATCTACTTATCAAAGCGTAGACTTTTTGCATTCGACGGCACCAATATGCTCGCCTAAGATCGCCTAACATCGCTGCTGCAGACCTGAATACACTCTCCAAATTTACCAAAAAAGCTGTCAAAAAGCTGCGCACCAAGTACGGTGCGATGAGCAGCGGACTGTTGTTAACTAACAGTCATCGATCTCGCTGCTCTTCGGCTTCTTTACAGCTTTCTTGGTACCCTGTCACTAAACACCCACACTATACTATACTGTTTACTCCTTATACCGCCACTCCCGGAGCCCACAGCAACTCTAATAAATGTATTAACCCCTAAACCACCACTCCTGGAGCCCACCGCAACTAAATAAAGTGTTTAACTCCTAAACCGTCGCTCCGGGACCCCGCCGCCACCTACATTATACTTATTAACCCCTAATCTGCTGCCCCGACACCGCCGCCACCTAAATAAAAGTTATTAACCCCTATCCCACCGCTCCCGGACCCCGCTGCAACGAAATAAACATATTAACTCCTAAACCACCGCCACCTACAATATATTTATTAACCCCTAATCTGCCCCCCCTACACCGCCGCCACTATATTAAATTTATTAACCCCTAAACCTAAGTCTAACCCTAACCCTGACACCCCCTAACTTAAATATAATTTAAATATATCTAAATAAATATTACTATCATTAAATAAATTATTCCTATTTAAAACTAAATACTTACCTATAAAATAAATCCTAAATAAGCTAGTTACATTGTAGTTAGCTTAGGATTTATTTTTATTTTACAGGCAACTTTGTATTTATTTTAACTAGGTACAATAGTTATTAACTATTTAATAACTATTTAGTTAAAATAAAGACAAATTTACCTGTAAAATAAAACCTAACCTAAGTTACAATTACACCTAACACTACACTATAATTAAATGAATTCCCTAAACTAAATACAATTAAATACAATTAAAAAACATTATCTAAAGTAAAAAAAAAAAAAAAAAAATACTAAATTACAGAAAATAATAAAATAATTACAAGATTTTTAAACTAATTACACCTAATCTAATCCCCCTAATAAAATAAAAAAGCCCCCCAAAATAATAAAAAGCCCTACCCTATACTAAATTACATTGCCCCAAAGTAATCAGCTCTTTTACCTGTAAAAAAAAGTATAATACCCCCAATATTAAAACCCACCACCCACACACCCCACCCTACTCTAAAACCCACCCAATACCCTATTAATAAAGCCTAACACTAATCCCTTGAAGATCACCCTACCTTGAGAAGTCTTCACCCAACCGGGCCGAAGTCCTCAACGAAGCCGGGCAAAGTGGTCCTCCAGACGGGCAGAAGTCTTCATCCAAGCTGGGATAAAGAGGTCCTCCAGATGGGCAGAAGTCTTCATCCAGGCGGCATCTTCTATCTTCATCCATCTGGCGCGGAGCGGCTCAATCTTCAAGACATCCGACCCAGAGCATCCTCTTCAAACGACGTCCAACTGAAGAATGAAGGTTCCTTTAAATGACGTCATCCAAGATGGCGTCCCTTGAATTCCGATTGGCTGATAGAAATAGAAATCAGCCAATCGGAATTAAGTTAGGGAAAATACTATTGGCTGATGTAATCAGCCAATCGGAATTCAAGGGACGCCATCTTGGATGATGTCATTTAAAGGAACCTTCATTCTTCAGTTGGATTTTGTTTGAAGAGGATGCTCCGCGTCGGATGTCTTGAAGATGGAGTCGCTCCGCGCCGGATGGATAAAGATAGAAGATGCCGCCTGGATGAAGACTTCTGCCCGTCTGGAGGATCACTTCGCCCGGCTTTGTTGAGGACTTCGGCCCGGTTGGGTGAAGACTTCTCAAGGTAGGGTGATCTTCAAGGGGTTAGTGTTAGGTTTTATTAAGGGGGTATTGGGTGGGTTTTAGAGTAGGGTTGGGTGTGTGGGTGGTGGGTTTTAATGTTGGTTGGGTAATGTACTTTTTTTTACAGGTAAAAGAGCTGATTACTTTGGGACAATGCCCCGCAAAAGGCCCTTTTAAGGGCTATTTCTAATTTAGTATAGGGTAGGGCTTTTTATTATTTTGGGGGGCTTTTTTATTTTATTAGGGGGATTAGATTAGGTGTAATTAGTTTAAAAAACTTGTAATTATTTTATTATTTTCTGTTATTTAGTGGTTTTTTTTTTGTACTTTAGATAATTTGTTTTAATTGTATTTAATTGTATTTAGTTTAGGGAATCTATTTAATTATAGTGTAGTGTTAGGTGTAATTGTAACTTAGGTTAGCTTTTATTTTACAGGTATATTTGTATTTATTTTAACTAGGAAGTTATTAAATAGTTAACAACTATTTAATAACTATTGTACCTAGTTAAAATAAATACAAAGTTGCCTGTAAAATAAAAATAAACCCTAAGATAGCTACAATGTAATTATTAGTTATATTGTAGCTATCTTAGGGTTTATTTTATAGGTAAGTATTTAGTTTTAAATAGGAATAATTTATTTAATGATAGTAATATTTATTTAGATATATTTAAATTATATTTAAGTTAGGGGGTGTTAGGGTTAGACTTAGGTTTAGAGGTTAATAAATGTAATATAGTGGCGGCAGTGTAGGGGGGGAAGATTAGCGGTTAATAAATATAATGTAGGTGGCGGCAGTGTAGGGGGCGGAAGATTAGGGGTTAATAAGTATAATGTAGGTGACGGTGGGCTCGGGAGTGGTGGTTTAGGGGCTCATATGTTTATTTAGTTGTGGCAGGGTCCGGGAGTGACGGGATAGGGGTTAATAACTTTTATTTAGGTGGCGGCAGTGTTGGGGCGGCAGATTATGGGTTAATAAGTATAATGTAGGTGGCGGCAGTGTAGGGGGGGCAGATTAGGGGTGTTTAGACTCGGGGTACATGTTAGGGTGTAAAGTGTAAACGTTCCCATAGGAATCAATGGGATATCGGGCAGCAGTGAACATAAGCTCTTGATGCTTTCCGACTCCCATTGATTCCTATGGCATCTGCCGCCTCCAGGGCGGCGGATTGAAAACTAGGTACTCTGGGCCGGAATAGTGCCGAGCGTACCTGGCAGATATTTGATAACTTCCAAAAGTTGTCAGATTGTGCCAAACTTGCCTTCGGAACATCTGTAGTAACGTAAGCATCGATCTGTGTCGTAACTGTATGTTACGTCACCAAATTCTACTTTTTCCAGTTTGTAGGGTTTGATAACTAAGGCGAATCAGGCTCGCCACAAATATGCTGCGGAATTCCAGAGTATTTGTGGTTGACGGCTTGATAAATACATGCCTAAGCATGCACAGCTGTCATAGGGAGTCTTGAAAATAGTGACCTTGCAACATGCTACGTATTGAAACACCTGTACAATATTTAATCTGTCCCTTAACAACTTTGGCAGAGGACATAAGATTACCATACTGAAGAAGTTTTTCAGTAGTTATGCCACTGGAGACCGCAAAACAATGTAAACTTTGCTAACAAAATGACATTTCATTGTTTATATAACATTTATTGTGCTTGCATATGCTGTTTAATGCAGTACTCAATTATTTCTACAATAACTATATATAAAAAATACTTTTAAATTAATTTGTAATCTGATATTTTCTTTTTTTCCATCTATAGAGAATATTTGGAAATGTTTTAAAGAGATTTAGTATACAAAAAAAAAAAGTATGTTTCTTTGCTACTAAACAAAGAAACTTTGTGGGAGTGAGCAAAAGATAGCCAGCCAGTGAGCAAAAGATAAATATGATTGAATTGAAGATATACATTTACTTTCTGTTAGTTTCACTTTAAATGTAAACAGCTTTTACTTAAAGGGACACTGAACCCAAATTTTTTCTTTCGGGAATTCAGATAGAGCATGCAATTTTAAGCAACTTTCTAGTTTACTCCTTTTATCAATTTTTCTTCATTCTCGTGGTATGTTTATTTGAAAAGCAAGAATGTAAGTTTAGATGCCGGCCCGTTTTTGGTGAACAACCTGGGTTGTCCTTGCTGATTGGACAGCACCAATAAGCAAGTGCTGTCCATGGTCTGAAACAAAAAATTGCTGGCTCCTTAGCTTAGATGCCTTCTTTTTCAAATAAAGATAGCAAGAGAACGAAGAAAAATTGATAATAGGAGTAAATTAGAAGTTGCTTAAAATTGCATTCTCTATCTGAATCAGGAAATAAAAAAATTGGGTTCAGTGTCCCTTTAACCTTTTTAATGCAAAAGCATATTTAGCTGTTCCCTTTTATGATACAAGTTAAAAATGGAATACTATGGCCCCGAATCTAAAAAAATCTCCGGGCTGGTGAGACTCTATAAGAATGCTCGCCAGTACTTCTATTTCTCTGGTGGAATGATCTCGCTAAGGGGCGTATATTGCATTTTCACATGGGAAGGAGATGCATACGTTACAGAAGTGCACAATAAAATTCGTAATTTTAGAATATTTCAAAAGGAATAATTGAACCATTCACACAAAAATACACAGGAAGAAACTGTATTGTTAAGGTGCACAAAAAAATCGTATTTTATAAAAAATATAAAGGGCTAGATTACAAGTGAAGCCCAAAATATCGCTTTCGCAGGGGCAATATTTGTGCTCCACTTAGTAATAGCAGCGTAATTTGATTTGGGTTTCCCTCTCTGTTCTTCGCCCTCCATTGCAAACTTTTACCTCGCAGAGAGCTCTCATTATTTGTATGGGCTACAACTCACATCTCGTAGGGTCAGTCCCTTTTTAAATATAATTCAAGAAGGGCTGCCCCTGCAAGTTTTGGCATGGAAAACCACGTCTTGACCAACAAAACTTTTAGAATTGGGATCTATATCCCTTTAATATCCCTTTACCTGAAACCAAAATGAGTTTCAAAGTAAATTGCCTACTTAGACATAAGACTAAAACATAGAAGATTAAAGGGTCAGAAAGGTAAAAATTTAAAAGTGCATTGGTGCATTGCAGTTCTTAATAGACATATTTTTGCAATATACTTTCATTAGCAAAAATGGTTTTAGTAAAAGTTACTGTTTTTGCAGCATACACATATATACTATAAGTGCCCAGTGCACCTGCAGTGGATTGTTTTCACTGACCCAGTACACACCACTACCAGCTGTCTGATCTCTGCTGATCCAGGTATTTCTAGGCTGGTGGCTTCCTCCATGGCTGCTCCTGCGGTTGCAGCTGAACCAGCAGTCGCTAAGGGTATGACCTGTCCAGCCCCCCTCCCTCAGTGTTATGTCGTGACTTCCTTAACCAAGTGGGCATTTACTTTGAAATGGTTCCACAGAAATTTCCTTCTGATAGATCGAAGGTGGGCTTCCTGATTTGCTCTCAGTTAAGGCTTTTGCCTGGGCAAATCCTCTATGAGAGAGCAATAAACCTGTGATGTATGATTACTCAGAATTTGTTGCCTCCTTTTATAGGGTATTCAATATACTGGCTCATTACTTCTCTGCCACCAAGCAGCTCATGTCTATCCGACAGGGTACACAAACATTTTCAGAGTATGCCATTGAATTTCTTACCCTGGCGACAGAGGTGGGCTGGAATAATGAGGCTCTGGTGGTCGCTTTCTCACATGGCCTTTCTGATAGCCTAAAAGATAAGATTGAGGCTAGAGACCTTTCTTATGTGCTTGAGGCTCTCATATCTTTCCTGATCTTGATCGATACAAGGCTCAGGGAAAAACCATCCTTTAAGGAGCGTCTTCGGAGTCTCTCTGAAGCTAAGTGGGTTTTTAGGAGTAAGGAGGGTCTATGCATTTACTGTGGTCTCAGTGGTCATCTCCTAAAGACGTGTCCAACGCGTCCGGGTAATGCTCGCACTAAAGATCCTGTCAGGGGCAGACCTTTGGTGGACTTTCCTCTTAAAAGACAAACCATTAGTTACTGTTGTTCTCTCCTAGGCCGATTCCTCTGCTGTCAGGCCCTAGTAGACTCCGGTGTCTCTGGCTACTTCATTGACAGCACGGTTTCCTCAGAGAATTTCATTCCTTTGTTGCCTCAAAACCGCTCCGTTGGCCATTGAGGCAATTGATGGCAGACCCCTCCTTCCTACCAGGTCAGGGAGAGGGTGTGGTTGTTGTCCCATAACCTCAAGCTCAGAGTGCCTACTCCGAAACTGGCACCTGATTACATTGGGCCTTTCTGTATTCTCCATAAGGTTAACCCAGTTACCTACGCCCTCAAAAATACTTCTAGCATGCTTATTTCCAATGTTTTACACTTATCACTCCTTAAGCCGCTATTTTGTTCCTGTTCTCTGTGTTTGACTCTGGCTTTGACTGTCTCCGGCTATTGTTCCTGTAGTTCTTGCCCTCTATGTTCCCTGATCTGGCTTGGCTGACTACCCGCTTTGGCATCTGTCCCCTGGCTTGGTACTGACTTAGTCCTGGAAATCAGTATTGTTATTTATTGTTATTTTTAATAAACTTTATTTATTTTCTAACCTGCACTTTCTGTTTCTCAAAAGCAGACATAAGCGATAGTTTAAGGACCATAAACCTCAGGAATAGACTCAGGCATAGGCTCGGAACCATAACCCTCAAAATAAGACATAGACAATAGTTTAAGGACCGTAAACCTCAGGAATAGACTGTCAGGGTGCCAGGGATCAGACTGAGACGAGAAGTGCAAAAATAATCACACCTTTATTAATAGCAAAAAATAATAAAAAGTCCACAAGTCAAATAACAAGCCAGGAGTCAAAGCGAATAGTCAGACAAGCCGGAATCAGGAACAAGGAAAACAGCAGAGTCAGGAACAAGCCAGGGATCAGGAACCAGGAAGGACATCAGGCAGCCAGGTAATACACAGGAACTCTCACAAACAGATCTGAGACAACGCAAAGGCAAAGCATACTGAACAGAGGCCCTTTAAATAATAAGTGATGACATCACAATTCTGAGACTGCATGCTTTCTCACATGGATGATGCACACCAGTCTGGCCATAAAAGGAAGTGCAGGAATTGAGCAGCATCCCCCACAATGCACCATAGTCAGGAAGAGAGGTGAGTAAAATGGCTGCCAGCAGCACATGGCAAACACAACAGGGAAATAACCCTGACAGTACCCTCCCCTCAACGACCCCTCCCCCGCAGGAGGACAAAAGGCTTATTGGGGAAACGGGCATGGAAGGCACGGAGGAGGGCGGGAGCATGAAAATCAGAGGAGGGAACCCAAGAACGCTCCTCCGGACCATAGCCTCTCCAGAGTACCAAATACTGTACACGGCCCCTGGACATACGAGAGTCAATAATGCTGCTGACCTCATAATCCTCATGGTTGTCAACAAAGATAGGATGGGGATGAGGCAACACAGTGGTAAACCTATTACAAACCAATGGTTTCAAGAGGGAGACATGAAAAACATTGGAGATGCGCATAGCAGGAGGAAGGTCAAGAGCGTAGGCCACATGATTAACCCATCTGAGTATTCGAAAAGGACCAACATAACGGGGAGCCAATTTATTGGAAGGCACATGAAGGTTCAAGTTGCGGGAGGACAGCCAAAGTCTATCACCAACCTGGTAGGGAGGTGCGGGCAGACGCCTACGAACAGCCTGGAACTTTTGGCGCTGCATAGAACGATGAAGGCAATCCTGAATCTGCACCCGCGTGGAACGGAGTTGCCGGAGATGCTCCTCCAAAGCCAGAATACCCTGAGACATGAATGAATCAGGCAACAAGGATGGTTGAAACCCATAATTCGCCATGAACGGGGATATCTTGGAGGAAGCATTAATAGCACTATTACGAGCAAACTTTTCCCAAGGTAACAGTTCAGACCAATTATTGTGGTGATCTGAGACATAGCAACAGAGGAACTGTTCCAGAGCTTGATTAGACTGTTCCGCGGCCCCATTGGATTGAGGGTGATATGCCGAGGAGAAGGAAAGCTGGATCCCAATTTGAGCACAAAAGGAACGCCAAAATCTGGAGACAAACTGGCTATCCCGGTCTGACACTATCTCCTTGGGTAACCCATGTAAACGGAAGACCTCCCGGGCAAAAATTGAAGCAAGCTCCTGAGCGGTAGGCAGCTTCATCAAGGGAATGTAATGTGACATTTTAGAAAAACGGTCAACCACCATAAGGATAACAGTATTGCCATTGGAAACAGGGAGCTCGACAATGAAGTCCATGGAAAGATGTGTCCAAGGACGAACACCATTAGCAATAGGTTGAAGAAGACCCACAGGAAGACGTTGAGGGGTCTTATTCTGTGCACAAACTGAGCAGGAGGCAACATACGCAGCAACATCAGAACGAAGACCTGGCCACCAGAATTGTCGAGTGACACACTAAATCATTTGGTTCTTGCCTGGGTGACCTGCAGCTTTAGGATAGTGGTAAGTGTGCAAAAGTTTAGTTTGAAGATTCTTGGGAACAAAACACTTACCACTAGGTTTCTCAGGAGGTGCATTGGTTTGTGCAGCCAGGATCTCCTCCCCAAAAGAGAAGTCAAATTAGTACATATGGTAGCCAAAATATGGTCAGGAGGTATAACAGGAGTAGGTACAGACTCCTCCTTGGACAGAGGCGAAAATTGTCGAGAGAGGGCATCAGCCCTTACATTCTTACTACCAGGCAGGTAGGAGACCACATAATTAAACCGAGACAAAAATAGCGCCCTTCTGGCCTGTCGAGGCAACAAACGTTTTGCTTCAGATAGATAAGTTAAATTCTTGTAGTCAGTAAGAATGAGCACGGGCACACTAGTACCCTCGAGAAGATGCCTCCATTCCTTAAGTGCCAAAATTATGGCCAGTAATTCCCTGTCGCCAATTTCATAATTGCACCCCGCTGGAGACAATTTCTTAGAGAAGAAACCACACGGATGCAAGGAACCGTCAGGCATAGGACGTTGAGACAAGAGGGCACCTACTCCAGTCTCAGATGCATCGGCCTCAAGAACGAAAGGCAGGACAGGATTAAGATGAGCCAGAACTGGAGCGGCAACAAAGGCAGTCTTAAGACTATCAAAGGCCTTAATGGCAGTAGGTGACCAATGGAGTGGATCATTCTCTTTACGGGTCATGTCTGTGATAGGTTTGACCAAGGAAGAAAAGTTTTTAATAAACTTTCTATAATAATTGATGAACCCCAAAAAACTTTGAATAGACCGAAGACCAACTGGGTGAGGCCACTGCAGAACTGCAGATAACTTGTCAGGATCCATGGAGAACCCTGCAACAGAGATAACATAACCTAGGAAGGTTATTTGAGTCTGATGGAACTCACATTTCTTGAGTTTACAAAACAGGCCGTTCTCACGTAGTCTCTGAAGAACCCGTGTAATATCAGAACGATGAGCCTCAAGTGTGGGTGAGTGTATGAGGATGTCGTCTAAGTACACCACAACACACTGTTGCAACATATCTCATAGGACATCATTAATAAATTCCTGAAAAACAGCAGGAGCATTACATAGGCCAAAGGGCATTACAAGATACTCATAATGCCCGCTCCTGGTGTTATATGCTGTTTTCCATTCGTGGCCCTCTCAAATCAAGTTTAGTAAAGACCGTAGCTCCCTTGAGGTGGTCAAAGAGTTCCGTAATAAGTGGAATAGGGTAAGCATTCTTAATGGTTAGATGATTAAAACCCCTATAATCGATACATGGTCACAAAGAAGAAGCCAGCCCCTGCAGGAGAGCAGGATTTATGGATGATCCCCTGCGACAGAGCATCGGCAACATACTCCTCCATAGCACAATTCTCTGCAACAGACAGAGGGTACACCCGGCCCCGAGGAGGAATTACTCCGGGTTGCAGGTATATGGCACAATCGTAAGACCGGTGAGGAGGCAACGTACCGGCACGCACCTTGTCAAACACGTCTAGGAACTCTCGGTACTCCTCTGGCAATTGAGAAACCAAAGAAGTGCACAAGACTTTAACTGGTTTCCGAAGACAAGTGGAAATACATTGCGGGGACCACGATAAAATTTCGGACCTGCACCAGTCGAGACTGGGATTGTGCTTTTGGAGCCAGGGATAACCCAGAACAACCGGAAAATGCAGAGAGTTTATCACCTGTAACTGGAGGGTTTCAAAATGGAGAGCCCCAACAGCCATGGACAACGGAGCAGTTTCGTGAGTAACGAGTGCGGGCTGAAGGGGCCTGCCATCAATGGCCTCAATAGCAAGCTGAACAGACCGAGGCAAAACAGGAATGGAGTGCTTTGATACAAAAGCACTGTCAATGAAATATCCTGCAGCACCGTAGTCAACAAGAGCCTGGGTGACTATGGAGGAGTCCACCCAGGAAAGGACAACCGTGACCAAAGGTTTCTCCTTAAGCAGTTCCGGGGACGAGGATAAACCACCCAAGGTCTGCCCCCAACAGGACCTTAGGTGTGAGCGTTTCCCGGCCGTGTAGGACAAGACTTCAAAAGGTGGCCCTGTAACCCACAATAGAGGCAGAGCCCCTCCCTCCTCCTAAAAGCCCTCTCCGCCGCGGAGAGACATGTGAATCCCAGCTGCATCGGTTCAGCAGTACCTGGTGACTCGGGACCAGGAGGCATGGGTGGAGAGGGAGGCATGGGTGGGAACGAACACGTAGGAGACAACAGAACAGGAGGCTTCCACAAGCGCTCCTTGAAAGAGGGCCTCTCTCTGAGTCTGATGTCAATTAGGATAAAAAAAGACACCAATGCCTCGAGATCCTCTGGTAAATCTCTGGCAGCAACTTCATCTTTAATCGCATCAGAGAGCCCATGAAAGAAGGCGGCAACAAGGGCTTCATTGTTCCAACCTACCTCTGCGGCAAGCATACGGAACTCAATAGCATACTGAGCAACAGATCTTGTACCTTGCTGAATGGACATGAGTCATTTAGCAGCAGAGGAGGAGCGAGCCGGAACATCAAATACCCTTCGAAAGGAGACCACAAATTCAGGGTAATTAGAAATCACAGGTTTATTAGTCTCCCATAAGGGATTAGCCCAGGCAAGAGCTGCGTCAGAGAGTAACGAGATGAGAAATCCCACCTTAGCTCTGTCAGAGGGAAACGCCTGAGGTAACATCTCAAAGTAAATGCCCACCTGGTTCAAAAACCTCTGCACTGAATAGGATCACCTCCATATCGCTGAGGTAGAGGTGCAGAACCGGACATGCTCCTGGTAGGACTAGGTGCAACAGCGGAAACAGGAGCAGCCATAACTTGTGGGACACTTTGGTCCAAATGTGCAGTGCGAGTCAGCAGGGTTTGCAGGGCTAGTGCAAATTGATCCAAGCGGTGATCCTGTTCATCCATCCTGGAAATTATGGCAGGTAAAGGTGGATTATTAGCACCATCAGGATTTATGGCCTTTGCATAATGTCAGGGTGCCAGGAATCAGACTGAGACGAGAAGTGCAACAATAATCACACCTTTATTAATAGCAAAAAATAATAAAAAGTCCACAAGTCAAATAACAAGCCAGGAGTCAAAATCAGAGCTGGTAGTCAGACGAGCCGAGTCAGGAGCCAAAGCGAATAGTCAGACGAGCCGGAATCAGGAACAAGGAAAACAGCAGAGTCATGAACAAGCCAGGGATCAGGAACCAGGAAGGACGTCAGGCAGCCAGGTAATACACAGGAACTCTCACAAACAGATCTGAGACAACGCAAAGGCAAAGCATACTGAACAGAGGCCCTTTAAATAATAAGTGATGACATCACAATTCTGAGACTGCATCCTGTCTCACATGGATGATGCACACCAGTCTGGCCATAAAAGGAAGTGCAGGAATTGAGCAGCATCCCCCTCAATGCACCATAGTCAGGAAGAGAGGTGAGTAAAATGGCTGCCAGCAGCACATGGCAAACACAACAGGGAAAAAACCCTGACATAGACATAGGCATATGTTCAGGACCATAATCCTCAGAAGCAGACATAGACAATAGTTTAAGGACCATTATGCTCAGGAATATACATAGGCATAGGTTCAGGACCATAATCCTCAGAAGCAGACAAATACAATAGTTTAAGGACCATTAACCTCAGGAATAGACATAGGCATAGGTTCAGGACCATAATCCTCAGATGCAGACATAGGCAATAGTTTGAGGACCATTAACCTCAGGAAAAGACATAGGCATAGGTTCAGGACCATAATCCTCAGAAGCAGAAATAAACAATAGTTTAAGGACCATTAACCTCAGGAAAAGACATAGGCATAGGTTCAGGACCATAATCCTCAGAAGCAGAAATAAACAATAGTTTAAGGACCATTAACCTCAGGAATAGACATAGACATAGGTTTAGGACCATAATCCACAGAAGTAGACATAGGCAATAGTTTGAGAACCATTAACCTCAGGAAAAGACATAGGCATAAGTTCAGGACCATAATCCTCAGAAGCAGACATAGACAATAGTTTAAGGACCATTAACTTTAGGAATAGACATAGGCATAGGTTCAGGACCATAATCCTGAGAAGCAGACATAGGCAATAGTTTAAGGACCATAAACCTCAGGAATAAATACAAACGAAGTAGGGAACAGCAACCAGCAGTGGGCACGGAGCAAAGGGTCAGCCAACCCCTCAATATAAAGTATAAAAGAAAAAGTCACTCCAGCCCAATATCTAAATCATCAGACCTTTATTGATTCATGGTCCCAAAATACAAACAACAACATTTCAGACCTCTCACAGATATGACTAAGGACCTGTGAAAGATCTGAAACATTGTTGTTTGTATTTTGGGACCATGAAGCAATAAAGGTCTGATGATTTACATATTGGGCTCATGGGCTGGAGTGACTTTTCCTTTTAAACCTCAGGAATAGACATAGGCATAGGTTCAGGACCATAATCCTCAGAAACAGACATAGACAATAGTTTAAGGATCATTAACCTCAGGGATAGATATAGGCATAGGTCCAGGACCATAAACCTCAGAAGCAGACATAGGCAAAAATTTAAGGATCTTAAATCTCAGGAACAATGGGGGCGTTGCTGATAGAATTAATTGCAAAGTAAAAGTTCAGCAAAACAATTGTTAGAGGAGGAGTTGTTGTGAATGAAAGGGGTTTTGGGTCACAGATAATGGAAGTGGCGCTTTTTGCAGTCAGGGTAAATTCCCTTGGGGGTTCAGGTCAACATAGTTTGAAGTTTGTTGGGGAATTGGGTCAATACTTTTATCATATTTGGAGGTGCGGAAGGTCACCATTTTTTTTGTCAGTAGGTTATTAGAACAGTGCACTTAAGTAATTTTGAGGTGGATTTAGCTGTATTTATGATTACAACGTGGTGGGGGTTGCAGTTAGATTTAATATGATGTAACCCTATAAAATAACTCTGCTATTTTGTAGATCTGACACTTGTGTCTCTTTATATGGCTAACTAGCTATATCATATATATTTATATTTATTGATGAAAGACCAAATTTATAGTACTTGCTCAGTATCACTTTATAAGCAAACCTGTCTCAGAAAGGAAATTACTAAACTTTCTTGATATATTTTAGAGAGGAAACAAAATTCCACAAGAAAATAATTTATGATGATTACAATTTCTTATGTTGTATTACAAACTTGATTAACAACAGGAGTAAAATTCACTCTACTGAACGAGTATGGTAAGAAACCAGTTTCTGTTATCAGTTTTCCTTATTTTTTCTTGAAAATAATAAAAGTAAATTAGAAAGTCTCTTAAAATTACATGTTCAATCTTAATCATGAAACTGTAATTTTAACTTTAGTGTCCTTTCCTTTTGACTAGATTTTGCTATTTTCAATGAAAACAATTAAGGCTATGGCCTCTATTTAACAAAGTCTGGCGGACCTGATCCAACAGTGCGGATCAGGTCCGCCAGACCTCGCTGAATACGGAGAGCAATACGCTCTCCGTATTCAGCATTGCACAAGCAGCTCATAAGAGCTGCTGGTGCAACGCCGCCCCCTGCAGACTCGCAGCCAATGGGCCGCCAGCAGAGAGGTGTCAATCAACCCGATCGTACTCGATCGGGTTGAATTCCGGCAATGTCTGTCCGCCTGCTCAGAGCAGGCGGACAGGGTTATGGAGCAGCGGTCTTTGTGACCTCTGCTTCATAACTGCTGTTTCTGGCGAGCCTGCAGGCTCGCCAGAAACACGGGGCATCAAGCTCTATATTACAAGTGGAGTGGTATTTAGCTCTCCAGCTTGAACTTTTTGCGTGTGTCAGGTAGCACGCATATTACAAGTTGAAAATAAAAAGTTTGCACCTTAATCAAAGATTTCAAATATCACAACTACGTTAATGTATTCTCCCTATACACTTTAATGGACAGCACAGAAGAAAAAACCTAACCAGACAGGATTTATTAATATTTCACATTCCAATGTTCTTCACATACAGAAAAATGTTTTTTTAATTGTAAATATATATTTCGATTTAAATCAATATTTACCTATAAACGTATATCTATTCCTATAGATATACAGATATAAGATATATATTTTACATTATTATTATCAAATATATATATATATATATATATATATATATATATTAATACAAATTTAAAATGTTTCTATATAAAGAACATTGGAATGTAAAATATGCGTAACGAGGTATCGGGTTAGCACACATGAAAACCTAGTTGTCTTAAAGTGAAAGTAAATTTTTAACCTGTGCAACACATCTATGTAATCTTTATAAGTAATATTTATGTATCGTTTTTTTTTTTTTTTTTTTTTTTTAAATTTGGGTTTATATTTTAATACTTTATTTCCCTACCGTTATTATCGTCGCTCATCCCACCCTCCTCTTCCTGTATTTTTTAGACATTACGTATAGAGTGGTCACACCCGCTCTATACGTAGTCTAAATGCGTGTTCACGATACCTGCAATGTTTGCGCATGCGCGATTCGCCGATCAGGATTACAATGCGCATGCGATTTTATTCATAGCCAATCTTCAACGCGCATGCGTCAACAGATTTCTCAGCTGAAAAAGAGAAGTAGCTGTGCGCATGCGCGAATTGTGCACGAGCTTCGGATATAATCTTGTTTAGAAAATATTTTGCGCATGCGCACTTGATTGCATCGTTGCATGACGTAGCTTCACGGGCGCCGATCGGCCAGAAAGTCAATTGGAGGAGAAAAAAAACGTGACCAGGAAGTGCAGTATGTTTGAAAAAATGGGTTGAGTTGAAAATAGGAAAATTAGTACTTTATTTGCGGCGAAATAGGTATTTATATATTGCTTGGACAAAATTGATGAAAGAAACTCATATTATTTTGATATTGCCTAGGTAAATGTGCATAGCTGACCACCGAACTTTACTTTAACTTTAAGGTGCGTTATGGAAATATTAAAAATAAAATAATACAAAATATTAATAATTCTAAAAAAAATATAGCTACTGTTAAATATATCTATCAATTATTTTGAACGTTTTACAATATCTTTAATAATTTGTAATAATTATTATTAATATTTTTTAATATTCTATATTTAATATTTACATAACGTGGCTTAAGATACCTAATTCTTCATGAGCACTAACCTGACACCATATTAGACCTAAAGTGTGAATTTTTTTTATAGATACTGTAAAAATATATACAGGTGGCCCTCGTTTTACAACGGTTCAATTTACACCGTTTCAGAATAACAACCTTTTTTTTTCCAGTCATGTGACTGCTATTGAAAAGCATTGAGAAGCAGTGCATTTATTAAAATAGCCAGTAGGTGGAGCTGTCCGTTTGTGTTGCAGCAAAGCCAAGCAAGCTGAAATTAATCAGTTTAACCAGACCTGAGCTATCGAGCAGATTTCAAAGGAACAAGATCTTCCTGTCTATAAATCAGTCCTTTTTGGAATGCATAGAAAGAACTGTTTGCAGAAAACATGCAAGTGAAGTCTGTGTTTTGTGATTTTATTAGGTTTATAATGCTGTTTAGCAAATGTTTTTGTTCATTTAACTTAGTTTAATTATATATTCTGTGTTGTGTGATTATTTTATTAGGTTTATAATGCTGTTTAGCATTTAAAGTTTTCATTTCAAAGTGTATTAGGTGTTACTTATGACAATTTTGAGAGGGGCCTAGAACCTATCTCCCTCACTTCCTATTGACTTACATTATAAACTGGGTTTCAATTTACAACGGTTTCGATTTACAACCATTCCTTCTGGAACCTAACCCCGGCGTAAACTGAGGGCTACCTGTATTTAGAATAGTTTAGTACAGCAAAAATAATTTTTACAATTTTTTAGTAGTATTTTTTAATATTTAATATTTAATATATTTAATATTTCAATAACGTGCCTTAAGAGAACTATTTCCTGTGCGCTAACCCGGCACCATTTTAGACCTAAAGTGCAAAACACGAAGCAGGTTACACATATTTTGCATTCCTATGTTCTTCATTTTTTTTAATTTATATTATTAAAGGGACAGTCTAGTCAAAATTAAACTTTAATGATTCAGATATGACATGCGGCTAGATTTAGAGTTCTGCGGCCAAAGGGGTGCGTTAGCTACGCATGCTTTTTTTCTCCCGCACCTTTTAAATACCGCTGGTATTTAGAGTTCACAGAAGGGCTGCGTTAGGCTCCAAAAAGGGAGCGTAGAGCATATTTACTGCCACTGCAACTCTAGATACCAGCGTTGCTTACGGACGCGGCCAGCTTCAAAAACGTGCTCGTGCACGATTCCCCCATAGGAAACAATGGGGCTGTTTGAGCTGAAAAAAAACCTAACACCTGCAAAAAAGCAGCGCTCAGCTCTTAACGCAGCCCCATTGTTTCCTATGGTGAAACACTTCCTATGTCTGCACCTAACACTCTAACATGTACCCCGAGTCTAAACACCACTAACCTTACACTTATTAACCCCTAATATGCCGCCCCCGCTATCGCTGACCCCTGCATATTATTAGTAACCCCTAATCTGCCGCTCCGTACACCGCCGCCAGCTACGTTATCCCTATGTACCCCTAATCTGCTGCCCCTAACATCGCCGACCACTATGTTATATTTATTAACCCCTAATCTGCCGCCCCCGCTATCGCTGACACCTGCATATTATTATTAACCCCTAATCTGCCGCTCCGTACACCGCCGCAACATACATTATAGTTATGTACCCCTAATCTGCTGCCCCTAACACCGCCGACCCCTATATTATATTTATTAACCCATAATCTGCCCCCCACAACGTCGCCGCCAGCTACCTACAATAATTAACCCCTAATCTGCCGACCGGATCTCACCGCTACTATAATAAATGTATTAACCCCTAAAGCTAAGTCTAACCCTAACACTAACACCCCCCTAAATTAAATATAATTTAAATCTAACGAAATAAATTAACTCTTATTAAATAAATTATTCCTATTTAAAGCTAAATACTTACCTGTAAAATAAATCCTAATATAGCTACAATATAAATTATAATTATATTGTAGCTATTTTAGGATTAATATTTATTTTACAGGCAACTTTGTATTTATTTTAACCAGGTACAATAGCTATTAAATAGTTAATAACTACTTAATAGCTAAAATAGTTAAAATATTTACAAAATTACCTGTAAAATAAATCCAAACCTAAGTTACAATTAAACCTAACACTACACTATCAATAAATAAATTAAATAAAATACCTACAATTATCTACAATTAAACCTAACACTACACTATCAATAAATTAATTAAATACAATACCTACAAATAAATACAATGAAATAAACTAACTAAAGTACAAAAAATAAAAAAGAACTAAGTTACAAAAAATAAAAAAATATTTACAAACATTAGAAAAATATTACAACAATTATAAACTAATTACTAATCAAATCTGATCGGGACAGCCAATAGAATGCGAGCTCAATCTGATTGGCTGATTGGATCAGCCAATCGGATTGAACTTGAATCTGATTGGCTGATTCCATCAGCCAATCAGAATATTCCTACCTTAATTCTGATTGGCTGATAGAATCCTATCAGCCAATCGGAATTCGAGGGACGCCATCTTGGATGACGTCATTTAAAGGAACCATCATTCGGCGAGTAGGCGTCGGTTGAAGAGGATGGATCCGCGTAGGCTGGGAAGAAGATGGCTCCGCTCTGGAAGAAAGAAGATTGAAGATGCCGCTTGATAGAAGACTTCATCCCGATGATGGACTTCCGACTTCAGCCCAATGATGGAGTTCTTCAGCCGCCGCTTGGATCAAGACTTCGGACCCTCTTCTGGACCGATCGCTGAACCCGGTGAGGTGAAGACAAGGTAGGGAGATTTTCAGGGGCTTAGTGTTAGGTTTATTTAAGGGGGGTTTGGGTTAGATTAGGGGTATGTGGGTGGTGGGTTGTAATGTTGGGGGGGGTATTGTATGTTTTTTTTTTACAGGCAAAAGAGCTGAATTCTTTGGGGCATGCCCCGCAAAGGGCCCTTTTCAGGGCTGGTAAGGTAAAAGAGCTTTTCTATTTTAATTTTAGAATAGGTTAGGGCATTTTTTTATTTTGGGGGGCTTTGTTATTTTATTAGGGGGCTTAGAGTAGGTATAATTAGTTTAAATTTGTTGTAATATTTTTCTAATGTTTGTAAATATTTTTTTATTTTTTGTAACTTAGTTCTTTTTTATTTTTTGTACTTTAGTTAGTTTATTTCATTGTATTTATTTGTAGGTATTGTATTTAATTAATTTATTGATAGTGTAGTGTTAGGTTTAATTGTAGATAATTGTAGGTATTTTATTTAATTTATTTATTGATAGTGTAGTGTTAGGTTTCATTGTAACTTAGGTTAGGATTTATTTTACAGGTAATTTTTTAATTATTTTAACTAGGTAACTATTAAATAGTTATTAACTATTTAATAGCTATTGTACCTGGTTAAAATAATTACAAAGTTGCCTGTAAAATAAATATTAATCCTAAAATAGTTACAATATAATTATAATTTATATTGTAGCTATATTAGGGTTTATTTTACAAGTAAGTATTTAGATTTAAATAGGAATAATTTATTTAATAAGAGTTAATTTATTTAGTTAGATCAAAATTATATTTAACTTAGGGGGGTGTTAGTGTTAGGGTTAGACTTAGCTTTAGGGGTTAAAAATTTTAGTAGAGTAGCGGTGAGCTCCGGTCGGCAGATTAGGGGTTAATACTTGAAGTTAGGTGTCGACGATGTTAGGGAGAGCAGATTAGGGGTTAATACTATTTATTATAGGGTTATTGAGGCGGGAGTGAGGCGGATTAGGGGTTAATACATTTATTATAGTAGCGGTGAGCTCCGGTCGGCGAGATTAGGGGTTAATTATTGTAGGTAGGTGGAGGCGACGTTGGGGGCGGCATATTAGGGGTTAATAAATATAATATAGGGGTCGGCGGTGTTAGGGGCAGCAGATTAGTTGTACATAGGGATAACGTAGGTGGCCGCAGTGTACGGAGCGGCAGATTAGGGGTTAAAAAATTTTAATATAGTGGCGGCGATGTGGGGAGACCTCGGCTTAGGGGTACATAGGTAGTTTATGGGTGTTAGTATACTTTAGAGCACAGTAGTTAAGAGCTTTATAAACCGGCGTTAGCCCAGAAAGCTCTTAACTACTGACTTTTTTCTGCGGCTGGAGTTTTGTCGTTAGATTTCTAACGCTCACTTCAGCCAAGACTCTAAATACCGGCGTTAGAAAGATCCCATTGAAAAGATAGGATACGCAAATGGCGTAGGGGGATCTGCGGTATGGAAAAGTCGCGGCTGCAAAGTGATCGTTAGACCCTTTTTCTGACTGACTCCAAATACCAGCGGGCGGTAAAAACCAGCGTTAGGACCCTCTAACGCTGGTTTTGACAGCTACCGCCCAACTTTAAATCTAGGCCATGGAATTTTAAACAACTATCCATTATACTTCTATCATCAAATTAGCTTTGTTCTCTTGGCATTCTTTGTTAAAAGCTAAACCTCTGTATGTCCTTATGCTAATTTCTAAGCCCTTAAAGGCCACCTCTTATTTCAGTGCATTTTGACAGTTTTTTTCCAGCTAGACAGTGCTAGTTCATGTGTGTCATATAGATAACATTGTGCTATACGTTAGCACTGATTGGCTAAAATGCATGTCTGTCTTCTCCAAGGACAATAGAGCAAAATCTGAAGAGGTAAATTACAGGAAAAATAAAATAAATAAAAATTCAAATACATTGCATAGTTTTTTTAAATATTATTTAAATCAGTATTTTATAGAGGTTTCATTTTAAAGGTTAAAGGAACATGAAACCCAAAATTTCTTTCACGATTCAGATAGAGCATTTTTAGGCAACTTTCTCATTTATTTCTATTATCAAATTTTCTTTGTCCTCTTGGTATCTTTTGTTGAAAAGCGAGTATGTAATCTAAGGAACCTGCCCATTTCTGGGGCACTATACGGCAGCAGTTTTGCAAGAATGTTATCCATTTGCAAGATCACTAGATAGCAGCACTGTTTCCTGTAATTTAGTGCTCCAGACACTTACCTAGGTATCTCTTCAGTAAAGAATACCATGGGAACAAAGCAAATTTGATAATAGAAGTAAATTTGAAACTTTATTTACAATGATGTGCTCTGTCTAAATAACAAACACATTTTTGGGGTATCATAACCCTGCTGTAGGTTAGTGATATCACTGGTGCTATGTCATGTGATCAGTGATGTCATTGTTCATGTCAATTATTGGAATATTTTATGTTGCCAGTAATGTACATCTGATATTGTTTGTCATCAACAAAACCTATGTTGTGCATATACTTTATTTATGTTTAAATTTGCTCATTTTGTGGAGTTCATTGAACACATGATCCATCGATATCCTGGTTCTAATGAGATTTAGATGATTGTTTTCATTATATCACTAACCTTAAAGGGACAGTCTAGTCAAAAATTAAACTTTTATGATTGAAATAGGGTGCATGTTATTTAAAACAACTCTTTAATTTACTTTTATCATTAAATTTTCTTTGTGCTCTTGGTATTTTTTATTGAAAACTAACCCTAGGTAGGCTCATATGCTAATTTCTAAGCTCTTGAAGGCTGCCTCTTATTTAAGTGCATTTTTACAGTTGTTTCAAAGCTACACAGCTCTAGTTCATATAGATAACATTGTGCTCACTCCCGTGGCTAAAATGCATGTCTATCAAAAGAACTGAAATAAAGGGGCAGTCATCAGAGACTTAAATACAGTATTGGTTATGTAAAAACCGGGGAATGGGTAATAAAGGGATTATTTGTCTTTTAAAACAGTAAAAATTATATATATATGAAATAATGTTAATATAAAATATATTTCTATACCTATATATTTATAGGAATGGATATATAGGTATATATATATATATCCAATGATTTCATTTTGACAGTACAAAGCATTGATCATGTCCCCAGACATAGGAGAGGTGGTGACAGAGAGAGACTTTTGGACCAAAGGGAAGTGTTTTGGATTTTCCATCTTAAAACAAAGCACCCCTTTGGTCTAAATTCAATTATGGATGTGGATTTAATTTACTAATAAGTTAATGTAACGTGTTTATTTCCTAAAAAAATCAAATGAAAGTGAAATTTGGAAACATTTGTTGAATTTAAATAATCATTCATATTTTCTAAGTAAGGGTAACATTCTATATATATCCAGCTAAATGATAGTTTAAATATATTTAACAAATAAGGAAAAATCCAAACAAAATAATTAAATAAAAATTATTTTTTACCATGACCACAAAGCAAGTCATGGGTTAATTTAACAGATGCATGTAATTGATAATTAACTATACCTTTAAATTGAGGCTCTATACACAGCATTAGTTATGCCAGTGAACAAGGGCTGACACTAGGCCTGTAACATGTTTGGCTGCTGCTGCTCAAACTCAGTTACAGGACTGTAGCTGATATTCTATTTTTTCATGTTTTTACATGCAATTGATTTAAATATTTTTGTATTTAATAAAGTTGTGATTTAAATTTTTATTCATTGCCATATTCCCTTTATATGTGGTCCGGAGATGCGGATTAGCAGAGTGTATATATTGTTTTGACCTACTCCATGATGGTCGTACTTTTGCAACTTTCCCTGCTTTAAGGATTACATCTTGGCCATTGAAGACTAGTGAGAAACATGGGGTATGTAGCGCAATTGTGTTTGTTTTGTTCCTAGGATTTGGATTGGCTTACAGTTTGCTGCTTTAGTAATACCCACATACACAAAGACTGCTATTAATTGTTCCCACTTAAATGTTTTAACAATACATACAGAAGTACAATTTATCTGAATACTCGCAGGGATTTGCATAAAACTTTCAGGAAAGCTGTAATATATTTTACCCTTCTCTTCATGCAATGCATCTGTGTTGGGCATAAGTGATAGGGATCATGGTCTCGGACGTTGCTTGATGGTCTCCAGACTTGCCGGTCCTGTGACGCTACTGGAAGGCACAGTCTGATGCTGATGACGTCACAATCAGGGGACAACACAGGCATAGAGGTTTGAGCGCACATCGGAGCAATGCCGCTGCAACGGAATTGATCCCCAACATTCACCGCCCAGCTCGAGTCCATCTCTACCCTCCAGTATTGTGCAGTGAGCAAGGAACTGCTTCTCAGGTATTGTTAATAAGAACTCAGGGCCCAAGCAATCTAAAAAAGTTACATTTAGTGAAACCGAATATGATTATGATACTTCTGACTAGGAAATTTCACAACATACATCCGTCATCTAATGGTAATTCAATAGGGGACACTATCTCTGTACTAGATACCCCAATCACCAGTACATCTTCACAGCCAAAAAATGGGGTGGGCCCCAGCAAACCAAGTACAAAGATAAAAACAAAAAGAAAATACGAAGAGGGAGTAGGGGACAAGGGAGAAGGTGCAAATTACAACAGGTACCCCCAAAGGAAAAAAGTGTCCTACAGGACAACTCGTTCTTAAATAATGTTATCAACCTATCCTCTAGAAATCTCAAAAATCATGAAATTTCACTTTTACAAAAAGGTTTAAGCTTTGCCCCCAGTTGTAACTTTGATTTGTTTTCTACTATCTTAGACGTCAACAGATTTGTAAGGGACATTACCTTGAAAAAACATTTCTTTAATGATGAGTCAGAGGAACATAATGTAACACAAGAGGATAATGACAATACCACATCTACTGAGCCTACACATAATTTCAACTTTAACTTTAATGATCAAGCAGCCATGATAGATATGCAGGAACTTATGAGGGAAAGTAATGTTAAACAAAGATTTGGTCCCTCAGAAAAAGATATTTATCTTGGTAAATTTAAAGATAAAACAAAAAAAAGGTTTTTCAACAAACACTTGAGACTCAGCTTATTGAATTGGATAGAAAGAACAAAAGCACTACAACTAAAGGATTCAGAAATAATAATCTTACTGCACTTGATAGGAAAGCCATTAATGACCTTAGAGATGATCCAAAATTAGTCATTAGGGACTCAGATAAGGGTGGCAATACCGTAATTTTGAACAAATGTGACTATGTGGCTGAAGCCAATAGGCAACTTGCAAATGCGGACATATACCAACCCTTAGCTTGTGATCCCACTGACAGATTTCAAAGATCCCTAGCAGAGGTAGTTCACAAAGCAAAATTGGACGGGGTGATTTCTGAGAAAGTGGTGGAGTATTTATTACCTAAATATCCAACTATGCCGATATTCAAACACTTGCCCAAACTTCATAAAGACCCAATCAATCCTCCAGGTCGCCCGATTGTGGCTGGTATTGGTTCACTTAATGAGAGACTATCGGATTTAGTTGACACGTTCTTATAGCCTATAGTTACTAACTTATATGGTTATTTACGAGACACTACGGCACTTATTGCACAGGTTGAACATATAACTTGGTGTGATAATTACAGATTAGTCACAATGGATGTGACATCACTTTATACATCCATCCCCCATGATAGGGGATTACAAGCTTTGATGTTTTTTCTTACAAATTTTACCACTTATGATTTTCTCACTATTCAGTTTTTGCACACTGCTGTTGAATATTTACTCACTCACAATTTTTTTTATGTTTGAAGGCAAGTACTATCTCCAAAGGTATGGCACAGCCATGGGTGCGAAATTTGCACCATCATATGCTAATTTGGGGTTTTGGGAGCTGTGCCACGTCTTTGGAGATACCAATCCCTTCTGTGAGAACACTGTCTACTTCGGTAGATACATAGATGACTTGCTCTTGGTGTGGGATGTAATAGCTTAAGTACAAAGTATAGGATGGATCGCAACTGCAGATGGATATTAATAATTCTGTATCACCATTGACCTTTGAGCTATTAGATTTGCATAGATCAGGTGGTCAGAGGTGAAGAAATAATAAATTATAAGTAAGATGCTGTTAATTCAGGCACAGCATGTTCCTTTAAGACACTGTATTCCCAGAACTGTTAATGTAGCACAGTAAGGAATTTAGTGTTGTTTACTATAGGAAAATAATGTTCTTGTGTTTGTTAAGTATAGAAACAAATTAGCAGGTTAGCGTTCCTGACTGGTGTTGTTAGAAAATCCCTGCAAACCTGTGGTTGCGTTAAGACTATAGTTGAAGGAGATCAAGTAGCAGAGAAAAAGTATTTTAGAGGGTAAACAAAACTTCCCTTTAGCTGCTGGGGAACTTGATATTTCAGCCGGGTATACAGCAGATTAGCCACAGATGGCTTCGGCTCCGGTCATCTGTGAATTGAAGGAGGAGATGCAATGTCAATCACAATGATGTCACGGCTGCAGTTACAAGCCGATTAAGTGGTTAGTTTGTTTGGGGAATCTTCCTTTGTCAAACAAAATGGAATATATATACCATAGATATCGGAGAGTATAGGCAGTCCTTAGAATTCAAAAAGCAGTCTGTACAAGTAAGACCTACTTGTTAGAGAATGTAGCGGAGGCTGTGAACACACAGCAGATGAGTCTTGCAGCGGCTGTCAGCTTTCAGCTCAGATGCGGTTTACACAATTGCAAGTGTTGTGAAGTTCAGAGAGTATAATTCAGAACAACTGTTAACTGGAACAATCCGTAGAGAGAATAGTTCTAAAGTGAAGCAACAAATATGTACTTTGTAATCCAATAGGGTTGACTTAGCTGAGTAGCAGAAAGTAGCAACCAGCAAGGTGAAGCTACTACGTGGAATAATTAAGCACCTGTTTGTTGTCAGGTGATCACTTAAGTAGAGGAAAGGTAGAAACCATGTGATGTAGGGAGAGAAAGGTAAAACGTGCAGTGGATTCCTTACATGGGATGGGGACAGTCATTTGGTTCATCAGTTCCTTGACCACGCCAACAGCAACAATCTAAATTTGGAATTCACTATGTCTGAAAGTGTGGACAGTCTCAATTATTTGGACGTCACACTTACTTCTCACATTGATACACATTCTTTGGAGATTGAACTCTACAGAAAGAGTTCAGCAGGGAACACTGTTCTTCACTCTTCTGCTTGTCACCCTAAGGACAAAATCAACGTTATACCTTATGGTCAAATGGTTAGAACCAAAAGAAATTGCACCACAGAGGATAAATTTCAATTACATGTAACCAATACCAGCAACAGATTGGAAGCGTGAGGTTATGATACTAAATTACTAAAGGAAACTAAGAGTAGAGTGGACAAATTAAATAGAGATGACTTACTCATTGCAAAACATATTAGTAAAACACAGTCCAAGAGAAATAATAACAAACCCTAACTAACTATAGCAAAGACTATAAGAAAATTTGTGGCATTATTCGTAATTGTTTACCAATTTTAAAAAGTGATGCCAAATTAAACAAAATAGTCCGGGATGGCTGTAATTTTTAGCCTGTAATGCAAAGACTTTAGGAAGGTTATTAGCTCCCTCCATGCTACCGTCACATACAAACCAATCCTGGCTTAGGAGAAAAATAGGTTCCATCAAATGTCAATGAAATATTTGTAAAACCTGCACACACATACAACAGGGACCCAAATTTGTATCTAGTACAACAAATAGGGAGTTTGACATACGTTTCAGTATTTCATGTAACACCAATTTTGTTATCTACCTTCTTACATGCAAAGGCTGTAAGAAACAGTATGTAAGGCGCACTAAGCGTGCCCTACGAGATAGGTTTCTACGACACCTTAGAGATATTGGAAATCCAAAAAGCACTGCACCAATAGCTAAACATTTTAGGGAGGAACATAATTCCAATGATTCCCTTTTGACAGTACAAGGCATTGATCATGTCCCCAGACATAGGAGGGGTGGTGACAGAGAGAGACTTTTGGACCAAAGGGAAGTGTTTTGGATTTTCCATCTTAAAACAAAGCACCCCTTTGGTCTAAATTCAATTATGGATGTGGATTTATTTTACTAATAAGTTAATGTAATGTTTTTATTTCCTAAAAAAATCAAATGAAAGGGTAACATTCTATATATATCCAGCTAAATGATAGTTTAAATATATTTAACAAATCAGGAAAAATCCAAACAAAAGAATTAAATAAAAATAATTTTTTACCATGACCACAAAGCAAGTCATGGGTTAATTTAAAGGGACACTGAACCCAAATTTTTTCTATTGTAATTCAGAAAGAGCATGCAATTTTAAGCAACTTTCTAATTTGCTCCTATTATCAATTCTTCTTCATTCTCTTGCTATCTTTATTTGAAAAAGAAGGCATCTAAGCTTTTTTTGGTTTCAGTACTCTGGACAGCACTTTTTTATTGGTGGATGATTTTATCCACCAATCAGCAAAGACAACCCAGGTTGTTCACCAAAAAAAAGTTCAAAGTAGACAAGCACTCCAGAAATCAAGTCACAAGTGCCCAGGGTGCAACAGATAGGCAAATAGAAACAAAAGAGAGAGTGTACTCGCCAGGACTTTTTCAGAAATTTATTCCAAATATGTACATATTTGGAATAAATTTCTGAAAAGTCCTGGTGAGTGCACTCTCTCTTTTGTTTCTATATATATAAAAATAACAAGAGTATTGCAGTGAGCTCAATGCAATACTCTTGTTATTTTGATATCTAAATCTCTGGACTAACACGGCTACTCCAATCAACGTATATATATTTAAAATAAAAATAACATTGTCCTTTATGTGAAGAACATTGGAATGTGAAACAATAATAACTCCCATTTAAAGTTTATGGGGAGAAAAAGTTGGTGCAGTCCCGATATCCGAGGTCCTGAAGTTAGTGTGCGTTGGGTTTGGCTCACAAACAATACATTCATTTTCAACTTGTAATATGCACGCTAACCCCAGCGTGCAAAAAGATTACTTTTAGCTGTGTTAATGCTCAAGTGGAAAGCGGAAGTGCTAAATAGCATGCCACTTGTAATCTAGCCCAAAATGTGTACACATGTTCATTTATGATTTCAATTAAGTGTTTAGATGTTTAAACATATTAATCATAACATTAATCAAAATATATGAAATTGTTAATTGCATACTTGCCCTAAGTAATAAGTAAAAAACCTTCATACAAACACATTAGGCAGTCATTATTAATATTGAATTAATTATTACTTTAGTTTTGTCTACATATCTTTTACTTACTGTGAAAATCTCTGAAAATCCTTGCTAGAATGTCCTTTAAAAATCATACAATACTGTTGTTTCTTATAGATTTGGTTTGTTTTTCATGCGTTAATCCTCATATGAATGCATCTGTCCGTATTTTATATAAACTATATTTTGGTATTTACAGCATGTGCTACTTCTCAGGAGAACAAAATAGGTTTCCATTTACTTTTGCAGATATATCTAATACTTTCCTTCCTTATGCTTAGGATCTTATCCATGTAAAACCTTTCTAAAGTCTATTTTCTTTTATTTTACTGTAGTTAAAAAGTACTTGAATAGTAAATCATACTATTTGATCATCACAAGACTCTAAGCTGCTAAGCTGTAACCCACAGACACGTGATAATATATCACTGGTTGTGAGTAGTAAGTCCTATATACAGTAGTTGTGTAATATATGATGTAATAAAACGGTGTCAATAAGTAAAGCTGTCCTTTTTTGTGAATTCTGACCTTCTTTAGACTTAAAGATAATGGAGCAGCCTCCTTGGGTAGTGTTGTGGTTAAAAAGTAAAAAAAATAAGTAGAATCAATTTCCTATACCACTTAAAGTATAAAACGTCATTAGGCTGCTCAACCCCTGTTAAAAAAACAAAAAATATTTATTCAATATTGTACTAAAAACATATTGTGTGAAATAGGCATGACAGACAACAGGCTTAATAACTTCACCCAATACATATCCCACTGGTCCAGATATATAGATGATATTTTGCTTATATGGTCTGGACCGGGGGGAATATTAGAGGAATTCATTAAAACACTCAATGCCAATCCTTTTGGCCTTTTTTTTTTAACATTTACATCTAATGTGAATAATGTGGAATTCTTGGATTTAACCATTAAAAAGGTTGACAACTAGCTTGAAACTGATGTGTAACGAAAGCCAACAGCTACTAATAATATCTAGTTATCATCATCCCTCAACTGTGAGAGTCCTTCTATATGGTGAATACCTAAGAATTAAAAGGAACAGCACCACATTAAATTTGTTCAAGAAGGCAGCATCTGATTTGAGAAATAGACTTTCACTATGTGGATACTCCAACAAATCATTGGCTAGGGCATATAATAAGGCCCTTGCAAAGGATAGAGATGATTTATTGAGACCCGAACAACATGGCTCTACAAACACACTCAGGTTCATCTCCACTTATAATCACCAAAGTGATACATTGTCTGATATTGTTAATAAACACTGGCATATCTTACAGGGAGATAAACAACTAAGATCATTGCTACCAGAAAAAACACTCATTTACCTTTAGGAGAGAACCCAATCTTAATGACCGTCTCACCACAAGTCACAAAAATGCCAAAAAACTACCATTATATATGGGTTCTGTTCCATGTGGAGACTGTAAGGTGTGTCAACACATGGTTAAGAAAGAGTTTATGATTGATATATATCATAAAAAATGGAGGATAAACACACATATTAATTGCCAAAGCACTAATGTGATTTACTGTATTTCATGCTCATGTGAACATTTTTATGTTGGGATGACAACTAGAAAATTGGGTAAACACATGACGGAACATCTAAGTGATATCCGTAATGCCTGCAAAGACTTGTATAATGACAAACAAATAACTAGTGCGGCTAGACATTTCCTGTTTAATCACGGAGGTGGCACAGGAACCTTTAAATGTTGGGGATTGGAGAAAGTGAAACCTGGTATTAGAGGTGGAGGGTGCAAACAAACACTGCTTCAAAATGAGACAAATTGGATATTCAGATTAAACTCAATCAGGCCATATGGGATGAATGAAGCCAATAATTTGTGAATTTTTTTTTAATGAATGATCATACATACATTTATCTTGCAAATATTTGTTGTATCTTAGTGGATGAAAACTAGCGAAATCATATTGAGTATCAGATAATCAGTGATATGAATTCTTATCCCCATGAAAGGTATTTTCTACCACTTGTGTAACTAGGTGGATTTAATTAATTTTTAACCTTTATGGTATGATACCTGGTTCATGGAAATTACCTGATTACAGGCTACAATTAGCTAAATTACGAGTTTTGCGTTATGAGCGGCTCGGTGCTAACTTGCAAGTTATTTCCACCGCTAACCTCCCTATAGCGCTGCTATTACAGGTTTGCAAAAACCCGGCGTTAGCAGGCAATATGGCAGCGTTGAGAAAAATTTAGCTCCATACCGCACCCAAATACCAGCTCGTGCACGATTTCCCCATAGACATCAATGGGGAGAGCCAGCTAAAATAAAGCCTAACACCTGCAATAAAAGAGCGTAAAGCTCTGTAACGCAGCCCCATTGATTCCTATGGGGAAAGAAAAGTTATGTTTACAACTAACACCCTAACATAAACCCAGAGTCTAAACTCTGCCCCCAACATCGCCGACACCTACATTACACTTATTAACCCCTAATCTGCTGCCCCCGACACCGCCGCCACCTACATTACAGTTATTAACCCCTAATCTGCCACCCCCGAAATCGCCGCCACTATACTAAAGTTATTAACCCCTAATCCTAACCCTATGTCTAACCCTAACGTAACCCTAACCCTAACACCACTAACTTTAACATAATTAAAATAAATCTAAATAAAAATTACAATTAATACCTAAATAATTCCTATTTAAAACTAAATACTTACCTATAAAATAAACCCTAAGCTAGCTACAATATAACTAATTGTTACATTGTAGCTAGCATAGGTTTTATTTTTATTTCACAGCTAAGTTTGTATTTATTTTAACTAGGTAGACTAGTTAGTAAATAGTTATTAACTATTTACTAACTACCTAGTTAAAATAAATACAAACTTACCTGTAAAATAAAACCTAACCTGTCTTACACTAACACCTAACCTTACACTACAATTAAATCAATTACATTAATTAAATACAATTAACTAAATTACAAAAAAATAAACACTAAATTACACAAAATAAAAAAGAAATGATCAAATATTTAAACTAATTACACCTAATCTAATAGCCCTATCAAAATAAACCCCCCCCCCAAAAAAAATAAAAAAACCCTAGCCTAAACTAAACTGCCAATAGCCCTTAAGAGGGCCTTTTGCAGGGCATTGCCCCAAAGAAATCAGTTATTTTACCTGTAAAAAAAAAAATACAAATAACCCCCAACAGTAAAACCCACCACCCACACAACCAAACGCCCCAAAGAAAATCCTATCTAAAAAAACCTAAGCTCTCCATTGCCCTGAAAAGCTAAAAATAAAACCCACCCAATAAACCCTTAAAAAAACCTAACACTAACCCCTGAAGATCCACTTACAGTTTTTGAAGACCGGACATCCATTCTCAACAAAGCCGGGAGAAGTCTTCATCCAAGCGGGCAGAAGTCTTCATCCAGATGGCATCTTCTATCTTCATCCTTCCGACGCGGAGCAGCTCCATCTTCAAGACATCCAGCGTGGAGCATCCTCTTCTGACGATGGCTATTGAAGAATAAAGGTTCCTTTAAGGGACGTCATCCCTTGAATTCCGATTGGCTGATAGAATTAAAGTTGAAAAATTGGCTGATGGATTGAGTATTGGAACAGCCAATAGAATGCAAGCTCAATCCTATTGGCTGATTAGATCAGCCAATAGGATTGAAGATTAATCATATTGGCTGATTGCATCAGCCAATAGGATTGAAGATTAATCATATTGGCTGATTGCATCAGCCAATAGGATTTTTTCAACTTTAATTCCGAATGGCTGATAATAACTTTAGTGTAGTGGGGGCGATTTTGTGGGCAGCAGATTAGGGGTTAATAACAGTAATGTAGGTTGCGGCGATGTTAGGGACAGCAAATTAGGGGTTAATAATATTTAACTAGTGTTCAGGGGTTAATATGTTTATTATAGTGGCGGCGATGTTGGGAGCGGCAGATTAGGGGTTAATAATTTTATTTTAGTGTTTGCAATGCGGGAGGGTCTCGGTTTTGGGGTTAATAGGTAGTTTATGGGTGTTAGTGTACTTTTTAGCACTTTAGTTATGAGTTTTATGGTACAGCTTTGTAACATAAAAGCCATAACTACTGACTTTCAGTTTACAGTACGGATCTTGACGGTATAGGCTGTACCGCTCACTTTTTGGCAGGACAGGCAAACTCGTAATACCGGCGCTATGGAAGCCCCATTGAAAAAGGACTTTTTGAAAGCTGCGGTAGTTACGTTGCGTTATGGCTAAAAAAGTGTGCGGTACAGATATACCTGCAAAACTCCTAATACCAGCGGTAGTGAAAAAGCAGCGTTATGAAGCTTTTTCATTCATAACGCAAACCTCGTAATCTAGCCGTTTGTGTTTAATCAGACCATAATTGGGTAATATACATAGTGTCAACCAGATAATCATCATTATAGTTATTCTGAACTGACTATAACTATTATAATATGTAAATTAACATCATTACACTACAGGGGATATCATTATACTGAATGATGCACTATATTAGATATATTCACATTTGAGTAAACTCCTTATCTGTTGCAGTATCCGTTGTGAACATCAAGTATAATCAGACCACTGATAATACATGAGTAGTATAGTGGGGACCGAATTTTAGGTTTTCCATCATACTCGCTTTTAGGGCTCACACATACTTGATTTTAGTCCAATGATGTGCACTGATCACGTTCCTAATAAACATGATAGCTAATGATTATCTACTTCCAATGCCACCCATAAATGACCTCACAATAACAGCTAACCTATCACATTTCTGATTAGGTTATATTGTCAGATGCTATGCTGTTAGTACTGTATATGGGTTATTACCAGGACTGAAATTGGTGTATATCATAGCAAGCTGTGTTCTCATCACTCGTTGATATGGTTTAAATAACCTCATAGGGATAATATGATTAGGAATGCATGTTGATGCATATTCTGATCGAAATGACTGCACATAACGGGTAAGGGTCCACATATGTACACATAACGCAGTGCTTTGAATATATGGCTACTTACATATCGTGGATCGTTTAATACACAATTACTGTTTAGTTTTTGTTTATTTTAAATGCAATCACAGGAAAACACTCTGACAGTACCAAGTTCAGAAATCGTTATTTATTGAAAACAAGTGCAAATGGTGATCAACCGCTTTATGTCATAAATGCTATATAATATACTTATGTAAAATAATTTGTTTTAAAGCTTGTTTAGTGCAAATAACTTGAAAAAGAAATAACATTTGACATTCCTAAATTTGCTTAACAATTATCTATCGATTTGGACAACTTATAATTTTAAATATTGATCTAGCATGAACCTTGTTGAACATTATATAATAGTATCAATAGAAATGTCTTCTTAGTTGAGCTATACTGTATTGTACAATATTCCCCTGCCTGCTATGCGCAGTGTGTGGTAGTTTCTATTTTGTGTGATCAATTCAGTTTTTATTTGGTGATAGTTTGTTAAATTGGTTAAAGAAGCCCAAAGCTTTGCATTTTGGCTGTGTTGTGTAAGAATTCAGTCCTCTGACTATTTACTAATAAAACAACTAGATCACACTTTCAAAGTTTGCTTAAATCGTTCCGACACTAAAGAACATTGGAATCTATTTTACAAACCAGTAAAATAGACCCAACTTCTATGAAAAGAAAAGACCCAGGCAGACTTTTTTTTTTTTTTGGAATGTCTGTATCAGAAGCAAAGTACTGGCAATTCAATGTAACCCCCATTCACAATTGTAATGTCAGCACCCCTAAAGCACTCTCACGTTAAGAATGTTTTTAATAGCTGCCATCATTTGTCTTTCACAGCAAGATTCACATACGAAGCAAGGAGATTAGAATAAAGTTTGGCGTAACCGAGGGCCAAGGAATGGGAGCCTTAGTTCAGAAGACGCCCACATAAAAGAGATTCTTTTCAATTTCAGTACAGTAACATTTGCATGGCTGTGCCTAATCTGACAGTTATTTATTGGTTAGATAAAGGAAGAGCTTGATACGTGCCAGATTTCACAGATGGCTTTTTTCTCATATGAACTTATTTCATTAGAACAAGTGGCTTTCGATCCCTGAATAGATGGTGTTCATTCCGTAGCACACAAGATTTGTAGATATACAGTGACTGCATATCAAGAAGCAAACATTACATTATTAGACCTTTTAACAATTCATTATGTTTAGAAACATGGCATTTAATGACAGATGAGAATGAATAAACATATCAAGTCATATCTATACCAAAAGATTTGGCGAAGTCGCTACTCTGTAAGTCCTCATTCATATTCTATGAATTGTTGAAATCCCTTTACTTAATTTGTTTCCATTTCTTCTGCTGGAAGTCCATACCAAATACATTTTAATAATTTTATACTTTTGCAAAATACAGTCGGCTAGATGACGAGTTTTGCGGTAAGATGAAAAAGCAGCATTAACAGGTGCTAACGCTGCTTTTTTACTACCGCTGGTATTACGAGTCTTGCAGGTTTAGGGTCACCGCACACTTTTTTGGCCTTACCGCAAACCGACTTACGTAAATTTCGTAAAGTCTTTTTTCTATGGGACTTCCATAGCACTGGTATTACGAGTCTGTCCTGGGAGGCCAAAAAGTGAGCGGTACACCCTACCCTGTCAAGAGTCCTAACGCATTCTAAAGTCACTAGTTATGAGTTTTATGGTACAACACCATAGCATAAAACCCATAACTAAAGTGCTAAAAAGTACACTAACACCCATAAACTACCTATTAACCCCTAAACCGAGGCCCTCCCGCATCCCAAATACTAAAATAAAATTTGTAACCCCTAATCTGCTGCTCTGGACATCACCTCCACTAGAATAAACATAATAACCCCTAAACCGCCGCACTCCCGCCTTGCAAACACTAGTTAAATATTATTAACCCCTAATCTGTTGCCCCTAGCATCGCCACAACCTACACACATTTATTAACCCCTAATCTGCCGCTCCGGACATCGCCGCCACCTACATTATACTTAATAACCCCTAATCTGATGCCCCCAACATCGCCGACACCTACATTATTTTTATTAACCCCTAATCTGCTGCCCACAATGTTGCCGCAACCTACCTACACTTATTAACCCCTAATCTGCACCCCAACGTCGCCACCACTATTCTAAATTTATTAACCCCTAAGCCTAAGTCTAACCCTAACCCTAACACCTCCTAACTTAAATATAATTTAAATAAATCTAAATAAAATTCCTATCATTAACTAAATAATTCCTATTTAAAACTAAATACTTACCTATAAAATAAACCCTAAGATAACTACAATATAACTAATAGTTACATTGTAGCTAGCTTAGGGTTTATTTTTATTTCACAGGCAAGTTTGTATTTATTTTAACTAGGTAGAATAGTTATTAAATAGTTATTAACTATTTAATAACTACCTAGCTAAAATAAAGACACATTTACCTGTAAAATAAAACCTAACCTAGGTTACACTAACACCTAAACCTACCCTACAATTAAATAAATTAACTAAATTGAAAACAATTAAATAAATTAAATTAAATTAGTTAAATCACAACCCCCCCCACTAAACTACAGAAAACAAAAAACAAATTACAGATCTTTAAACTAATTACACCTAATCTAAGAGCCCTATCAAAATAAATAAAAGCCCCCCCCAAAATAAAAAACCCTAGTCTAAACTATCAATAGCCCTTAAAAGGGCCTTTTGCGGGGCATTGCCCCAAAGTACTCAGCTCTTTTACCTCTAAAAAAAAATACAAACACCGCCCAACAGTAAAACCCACCACCCACACAACCAACCCCCCAAAAAAACCAAGCTCCCCATTGCCCTGAAAAGGTCATTTGGATGGGCATTGCCCTTAAAAGGGCAGTTAGCTCTTTTGCGGCCCAAACCCTAATCTAAAAAATAAAACCCACCCAATACACCCTTAAAAAAACCTAACACTAGCCCCCTGAAGATCGACTTACTGTTCTGAAAACCGGACATCCATCCTCAAGGAAGCGACAGAAGTCTTCATCTAACTGGGCCGAAGTCCTCAATGAAGCCGGGAGAAGTCTTCATCCAAGCCGGGCGTAGTGGTCCTCCAGACGGGCAGAAGTCTTCATCCAGACGGCATCTTCTATCTTCATCCATTCAATGCGGAGCGGCTCCATCTTCAAGACATCTGACGCAGAGCATCCTCTTCATCCGGAGTCTTCTTACTGAATGACGGTTCCTTTAAGTGACGTCATCAAAGATGGCGTCCCTTAGATTCCGATTGGCTGATAGAATTCTATCAGCCAATCAGAATTAAGGTAGAAAAAATCCTATTGGCTCATGCAATCAGCCAATAGGATTGAAGTTCAATCCTATTGGCTGATCCAATCAGCCAATAGGATTGAGCTCGCATTCTATTGGCTGTTCCGGTAGATTAGGGGTTTATAAGTGTAGGTAGGTGGCGACGATGTCGGGGACGGCAGATTAGGGGTTAACAAAAACAATGTAGGTATTGGCGATGTTGGGGGCAGCAGATTAGAGGTTAATAAGTATAATTTACGTGGCGGCGATGTCCGAAGCGGCAGATTAGGGGTTAATAAGAATAATGCAGGTGTCGGCGATGTCGGAGGAGGCAGATTAGGGTTTAATAAGTGTAAGATTAGGGGTGATTAGACTCGGGGTTCATGTTAGGGTGTTAGGTGTAAACATACATTTTATTTCCCCATAGGAATCAATGGGGCTGCATTACTGAGTTATACGCTGCTTTTTTGCAGGTGTTAAACTTTTTCTCAGCCGGCTCTCCCTGTTGATTCCTATGGGGAAATCGTGCATGAGCGCGTACAACCAGCTCACCGCTGACTTAAGCAGCGCTGGTATTAAAGTGAGGTGTGGAGCAAAATTTTGCTCTACACTCACTTTTTGTGTTTTAACGTCAGGTTTGTAAAAACCCATAATACCAGCGTTGTATGTAAGTGAGCGGTGAGAAAAAACTGCTTGTTAGCACCGCACCCCTGTTACTGCAAAACTCGTAATCTAGCCGTATATTAATAGCGGGATTGATTTATTTAATTGTTTTATTTAATTCCTTTTATTACTAAAGTTAAATATATTGGGATTAACACTTTCAGCTAAAGATATGCAGAAAATTCCAATAGAACACCCCCACATTCCAGAAAGAAGGTTATTACAAATGAGAATACTTTGGTTGTCACTTGGTGTAAAGGTCAGTAATAAACAAAGACCCAAGACCTTACAATGATGATGTAAAACTCAGGGCAGAACAGGCAAAAAATGAGCCTAGAGGGGATGGAATCCATTAGTCAATAATTTTTTAAAAATCCTGAAAGAGATAGATTGCCAAATCCAGATAAGTGTAAACATGCAACCCACAATGACCAGAAGCAGAGCAAGGATTAGACAGCGGGTATAAAATTAGGCAACACAAGAAAGAATAAAACTTAAAGGGCCACTAAACCCAAAATCTTTCTTTCATGATTCAGATAGAGAATAGAAATGTAAACAACATTACAATTTACTTCCATTATTTATTTTGCTTCATTTTTTAAACATCCTTAGTTGAAGAAAAAGCAATGCACATGGTGAGCCAATCACACAAGGCTTCTATGTGCAGCAACCAATTAGCAGCTAGTGAGCATATCTAGATATGCTTTTCATCAAAGAATATCAAGAGAATAAAACAAATGAGATAATATAAGTAAATTAGAAAGATGTTTAAAATTGCATTCTCTTTCTGAATCATAAAAGAAAACATGTGGGTGGCATGTCCCTTTAAGTAAAGAAGATGGAAGATACAATTGCACAAACAGACAGATGCTAGAAAAGGTTAATGAGTTTTTTAAAGGAGTAAATTCTAAACAATAAATGCACACATCTCCTGGACTGCAAATGCTTACAACATAGTATGTATTCATTAATTCCATCAGAAGTAGTATACTTTCAACATTAGTCAACATAAACAATGTTCTCCTAGGACTATAGGCCCCATTTATGTAGGTGCAGATAAAGCTCTAGGGCCCAAGCATTTCAGGATTGTACGAGTGAGCCTGAAATCCTAGTTAATTATCTGCTGTCATAGGTCACTTAGCCCCTCCGCCACCTCAAGGCAGAGTTGCAGCATCCTGATCCAATCAAATCTGGATGATAGACAAGATCTTCTCTAATGCAATTGGTTGTTCTAGCACAGAGGGGGCAAGTGCACAAGCAGTGCCGAGTGGATGAGGTTCCTAAGACGGAACCTTGTCTGTTCAGGCATTTAATATATGGGGCCCTATATCTAAATTACTTTCACATCTTAACTAGCAAAAGAGAAAACAAGGAGCAAAAAAACCCAAAACTAAACATATTCAAAGTAATTGCATGCACAATACATTTCCAGTTGTTTTGTTAGTGCTAATGTTTAATGGTCCTATAATTGTTTAGACTTAGGGGCCGAATTATCATTGTGCGAGAGGACATGATCCGATATTGCGGATCATGTCCGCTGCACATCGATAAATGCCGACAGCATAAGCTCTCGGCATTTATTATTGCACCAGCAGTTCTTGTGAACTGCTGGTGAAATGCAAGCCCCCTGCAGAGCTAGCATGGGGTGTCAATCAACCCGATCGCATTCAATTGAGTTGAATTCTGTCGATGTCTGTCCGCCGCCTCAGAGCAGGCGGACAGGTTATGAAGCAACAGTCTTTAGACCGCTGCTTCATAACGTGTTTCCGGCGAGCCTGAAGGCTCGCCAGAAACACGGAACATCAAGCTCCACACAGAGCTTGATAAATATGCCCCTTAGTCTTTTCAAATATATCATCAAGAGGCTGGAGACACAATGTAATTTTGGGAAACTGCCTGTGCTCACTTTGAAACATGTTAGAGGAATTATGTAGTACAGTCAAAATATTTAAGCTTTAATACAAAAAAAATATATTACTTCAATAAAAGTGGGTCTCAAATAGCTTCATTTGTATTTTCCACAATATGTTTATCCACACATAATATCAATCAGCCTAGATAAATACTAAGGTGCCGATTTAACAAAGCCCATAAAGACAGGCTTTGCTTCATTTAACTTGTCCACCCTGGATCAAAGAAGGCAGGCAAGAATACTCTGCCCGCATTTAACATTGCATAAGCGTCTGCTTATGCAATGCCGCCCCAGAAGCTGCTTCTTAACTTTCGGCAGCAGTCATGCGAGCCAGCAGCAAAGGGCCTCCAAAGCTGCATAAGCAGCTTGATAAATGGAGCCCTTAGTCTAATTTTATTAACTTGGTAGTCCATGATGTAAATATGTAGATATTGTGATTAAACTGATCCTGATTCCTGAATATATATTGTTTTGCACTTACAATAATAAATATATTTTACAATAATAAATATATTTTGTAAATAATTATCACAAGCATCTTGCAATATGTGCCAAATAGGGTGGATGTGCAAACTGAATGTACTGTAAAAAGACTACATTTTAGATTTTACAATGCTGAAAACATTGTTTAAAAAAATAAATAAGTAGAAGCCAATGGGTGTCCATTATAAGGATGAAGGCTGTTATGTCACAGTTAGTGAAAGGCAACAAAGGCATTGTCATAAGTGGAGGGTGTCATGTTAAATGTGAGGTATAATGAGATTGGTCCCAGTCAGTGTTGCCTTTAAGGCCAGTTTTGTGAGTGGCCCAGCAGTAAAACAGTTAATTAGTACAATTAGCAAACAGTACACAATGCAGGTTGCCTTATTAACTGTTTCACTGCTGGACTGCTTGGCTACGGCAAACTGGTAGCTATACTTGAATCATTGGAGTGAGTCAGAATTTTTTTGCACTAGCCATGGGGGCAGGCTACATAAAGCTCACAGCTAATGGTGTTTCACTAGTTAGCACTGCTTAGGCATCGGCAGTTGCGAAAACGGGCTGTTGTGGGCATGCTTGCCGCCCTTTCAGTTTTCAACCATGCACAAGGCTTTGAGGATTTCTCCAGTTCCTTTTTAGTGAGACAGATTTTAAAGGACTGGGTAGAGTGGAGGTGCGACATATGGACAGGGTGTAAGCTCATAACACAAGCTCTTGAAGCAGCTGTTGCAACAGCTATCAGCGATATACTCCTCAAATTTTGAGGTTGCCTTGTTTAAGGCAGCATTTGCCCTTGCATTTTTTTTGAGCTCTGAGAGTGAGAGAACTTGTGTCCCAATCTTCGAGGGCGATGGGTAGGGGTGTTCAATGCGACCATGAGAGGTTTTATTCCGATGCTGTTTTGTTATTTATCCCAAAATCTAAGATGGATTAGGATGCAAGGGGTGTCTGGGTGACCTCAATGGCAAGGGATAATTATTCAGCTTTTCCAGTTCAGCTAGTGGGAGAATTCCAACATTTGCGTTCACATGGTGGCTCACAGTTTTTGATGCATGAAAATGGAAGGGCCTTGACCCTTTTTCAGTTTAGGAGAGCCATAGGTTGAGTTGTAGAGAGCAGGGCTGGTTCCAGCTAGGATAACCCCACATTCTTTTAGAATAGGTGCTGTGACCTCAGCAGCTGCTGAAGGGGTCTCTGAAAGCACTATTAACCTCTTAAGGACATATGACGGAATTTTTCCGTCATAAAACAATTGAGCAAACTGAAAGCTGTGTCCTTAAAGGGTTAAGAGTTTGGATAGGTGGTAGTCTAAAAAGTCTAGACTTTATGTGCGCCCAGTTTCAGGGAATGGCAGTCATAAGTTACCCTTCTGTTCCGGTAGTTGTTGGTAGTTTTATTAGGTTTGTTAAGGTTCTGTTTGAATTGTTGTTTTTTTTAGGCATGTACAGTGGAGCTACAAGGGTGTGGATCCTGGATTTCCTTGGAAGATGGCCAACAGTTAGGTTTTTCCTCTGCTAGTACTACAGTTAGGTAGATAGGTAGCAGGGAGCTGTGCTGGAGGGATCCTCCACTTATGTTAGCTGATACTCAGAGAAGGTGCGGCAGACCACAGATTGTGGTTTGGCATTTGGGAGGCAATGACATGAGCTTGTTAACATGCCTGGATATGATTCGCATTATGTAGTAAGACATCGAGTGAATGAGGGCTTGGTGCGCTGGTTGGCTTAGTTGAATATAGTAGCTTGACTTTAAAGGAGGTATATGGGTTCCTCTAGAGCAGCTTATCGAAAGAGAAAAAAGATAAATAGAGAGGACGTAAAACTGTCAAAGGGTCGGGTTTTGTAGGGTCCCATCAAAAAATTACATTTGACTACAGAGAGCTGAACAGAGCCGATGGGATTCACCTATCTGACAAGGGTTTGGATATGTTTATTGGAAATATCTGCAGAGAGCTGTGCTCTCACTTTTAAGGTGGTGCATTTTGATTTTCTGTGTTAGCGGCATTAGTTTCCCTAGTATAACTCTTGTGGTTATGGCCTTTTTATGGGCCCTAATTTTTGGGGGAAAGGATGGAGTGATGTCCCAAGCAGAGGGGGAGGAGAGGATGCTTCAGGTTGGAGTCTGGGGTGCTTCTCCTCGAACAGTTGGAGCAGGAGTACTCTGCGAATCTTGAGTACCATGCAAATGCAGAATGCTCTCTGCTGTAGTTTCCAATGGGAAAAATGCTATGCACTTTAGTTTATTCAGTTATATGTATATGTTATTATTAAATAAACACAACCAGTGATGGTTATTACCTCCAATATTTGTTTCTGTGAGTTATACATAGTTAGTGTTGGTGGGGGGGAGGGGCGTAGTTAAGTTACTTAAAAATTAACTCTAGGTGTTTAATCCATTATGTTTCTGATATGCAGTTTTTTTACTGGTTTTAATTGTAAATAAGAAATATAAACTTTTATGAGGAAAGGTGGGAACCTTAACACTTAGATGCCGGTAGTTAGTTTCATGCCATTCTAACAGTGTTGAGCTTTAACGCTGTTAGGACGGGATGGGACATCTTACCTTACGTTGCATCCTGCAGCCTTCCCTTCTTACACAATCAAGAATTGGGCTGGGGGCTTACCTAGTAACTTAGGCATGTGGGTATTGTTGTAGGTCTGTTGTGGTGGGTGTTTATTAGGTATAATTGGTGTGGTAGGTACAGTAGCATAGTTGCTGTTAGATATGATTAAAGTTGGTTACGTTTTTGGTGAGGGGTGGTCTCAGTGATTTCAGTTTTGGGTAAATGAGGGTAGTGCTAAACATTTCTGTAGTTGGCTCCTTATTATTTTGAGTGTCTTCAAGATTTCAAATACATCTAACAAGAATTGCATTAGGGGACTGATTTTACCATGGGAGGTATAGATGAGAGTCACAGAGATGTAGTGGGTGAACTAAGGTGGCCAATGTTGATGTCTTGTTTATTATGTATGGACCCCCATGTATAGACTATAATTATTTATATTATATAGGTTTTAAAGAATTTAAGTATAAATGAGGGCTCAAACTGCTTATTCATATATTGGCCTAGCATAACTATGAAATATAGTTCAATTCAAAATGAGCCTGTTTGTCTATTAAGGGACAGTGAGTCCAAAAACTGAAACGGTGAGTGTTATGTTAGAGCTTACTCAATTTTTATCGTTGCTGATGAGTTACATAAAATCCACCCCAGTTCTCTGATCAGAAGTGGAGTTTGAATGTTGTTGTACATGGTATTTATATAAATACCCTGCTGGAACCTGGCAAGCAATAGTCTTACCAAAAGCATTTTTGCTTAAAAAATGCTTATATTCAAAACTGAAATGCACTGATGTTCTTTAGAATTGAAGAAGATGAATGTCGCTTTAGTATTTTAAAACCTTTCATATATTTGTTTTCAGAGTATCATGTGTTTCTGCTTTACTGCACAGGAATCATAGATTGAATTGGGAACTTTTTTCATATCATTTATCACATGAATAAATTAAAAATCTATCGTAAGCCATCTATGATTCCATAAACCTCAAGATTTTTTAATGTATTTTTAAACACGGTACACCCAGCCCCAACAGCAGAGCCATTGTGCCTAACTTCTAAATACACATCGTCTATCATAAACCAGGGAGAGTATAGTCTCTTTTGAAAAACCTTGTTTTGTTTTGTATTTTTGGTCATGTGTCTTTTAATTAATTTTGTCTTGCTTAGTTTTTGTCTTTCTTTGGCCTTTATTTGGCACTGGATTTTGAGATAATACTAAAATATTTGTGTGGTCTGTTGGCAAGAATATTGTCAATGCGATAAAAGACCTGGCTGTTGCCCAGAGTCTGTGTTGTGTTTTGTCTGGGGATTTAAGTAAGGTAGCCTGAGTTACTTAAGTTGAGAATCTTACAATTGGTTGAAAACCTGAATAGTGCACATTTTCTTGGCATTGGCAAATCAATGTATCCGTTTCGGAGTATGTTAATAGAAAATTGATTTTGACATGGGATTGCAAATTTCCCATGAATATTTATTAGCATATGTTGCATTTTTTGCCACATTATCATGTCAACTCCATTTGAGCCATTTGTTAAATGAAACAAAAAATACATAATGACAGCATTCCATTTGGGTACATTCACCTTTGTATTTAGACGTTCTGAAACTGGGCAGTGAGCACTGGGAAACACTATTAGGATGCTTTCTTTTGTTCCGTGCTTTCTGTTTGATACATGAAAGTCTCTAGCTATTCTATCAAGGCTTTTCTTTTCATTAAGCCTATTCCTGGCTCAGAACATTGCAACTGGTGCTTTTTAGAACACTGTTTTGGCTACAAGAGTCCTCTTTACAAGCCTTGCACAGGAGAAAGTAAGTAGAAACTGTGAATAATGCAATTGCTTCTTTAGGCCATAACGTCTACTTGTAAGAGAAAAGTAACAAGGCTAGATTTAGATTTAGAAGAAACTAGGATTGAGGAATCCCATATTCTTCAGCTAATCCTTTGCTTTTATATGTTAAAAAGCAGAATGATTAAAAAAAAGTCTGTAAAAATGATGGCAATAATTATTTGACTAAAATAGTTATGCTCGGCTAGGTTTTCTGGACAACCTTTGGTGTCACTGACTCAGACTGAGGTTGACATTAAAGACTAGATATGGTAAAAAAAAAATACCCATTACTCCTGATATCGTTGTTTGATTATAAGCTCTTAACTATTAAATGATCATATAACTCAAAATTGGATGAATTTTAGTTTTGAATTGAAGTATTTTTGTAATACACATATTTGAGTAAATGTTGTCACTGTTTCAGTGATAGCTTTTACTGTACATGGAGCATATGTTCATATGCCCCAAGCTGGTCTGGTTCAGGACATTGTGCTGTCTGTGTCTGGAGAGAAATGAAGTTCACAGCTCCCCATCTACTACAGTCTATGCCCATCAGTTTTAAAGACGCTAATGCCCAGCTGTTGAGACATATTTTTTAAAAACACTATTACTCTTAATATGCTCACTCTATGTTTCACGTCTCCCAAATGTCAACTGGATCCCATAGTCCCACCTTGTTTAGTTATAGGGCTCAATCTATCAAAAGCTGGATGGAAAGGTTCCCATCTGGGAACCTTGACCACCTGGCATCACGGCAAGCAAGGAACATCCACACAAACAATGAGTAATGGAAACTGTAGTTCTTGTATGTTTTCAAAGACATATTGGAAACTGACTCTATTTACGCATTCATGCATATTAACATTGAAGGGCTCACACCTTTTATAGCCATTTAATTGGTTACTAATAAAGATTTAGATCTAAGTAGGTAAAAGAACATATTTGCAGAGTTCCCCCCGCGTACACTACTAAGGGTTAGATTACGAGTGTCGCTCTAACTGTTGCGTGGGAGTGATGAGCGTAATTTAATTTAATGTGTGTCGGGTTAGAACAACTTGTTTACTGTTACATTCGACTAATAAGTTACACATCAAAAATACACTGTACAGTACAGTTACACTGTCTGATAAAAAAATATTTAAAAGACATTCAGCTAGATTACAAGTTATGGCGTTATGGCTGCTCGCTAATTTTGTGTACGTTATTTTAATCGCTCACCTTTCATAGCGCTGCTATTACAAGTTCTGAAAAAGCAGGCTTGCACGGGCGATATGGTGGCGTTGAGCTCCATACTTCACCCAAATACAAGCGCTGCTTTGACATGCTCATGCATGATTTCCCCATAGACATCAATGGGGAGAGTCGGCTAAAAAAAGCCTAACACCTGCAATCGCGTAATGAAAAGCTTCGTAAACGCAGCCCCATTGATGTCTATGGGGAAAGAAAAAGTTAAGTTTAAACCTAACACCTTAACATAAAAAACACTTCTAAACACCCCTAATTTGCCGTTTCCAACATCGCCGCCACCTACATTACAGTTATTAACCCCTAATCTGCCACCCCCGACATCGCCGGCATTTACATTACAGTTATTGACCCCTTATCTGCCGCCCCCAATGTCGCCGCCACTATACTAAAGTTATTAACCCCTAAACCTCTGGTCTCCCACATCACTAACGCTACATAAATATATTAACCCCTAAACCTAACCCTAACACCCCCTAACTTCAATATAATTGACCGTTTTCGAAGACTGGACATCCATCCTCATCCAGGCAGCAGAAGTCCTCATCGAAGCCGGCAGAAGTCTTCATCCAAGTGGGAAGAAGACCTCCTCAAAGCTGGCAGAAGTCTTCCTCCAAGCGCAGAAGTTTTCATCCAGACAGCAAAACTCGTAATTTAGCTGAAAGAGATACAATAAAAGTGAGCGCTAAATAAATAGCAAATTGAGATGTGATATGTTGTTAGATTCAAACACCTAGATTACTAGTTTTGCGCTAAACAGGGTGCAAAACTAACGCAACAAAAATGCGTAATTTCACCCTCCATAGCGCGGCCATTGCGAGTTACTGAAAAGCCTACTTATGATATGGTGGCGTTAAGCTCCATACCGCACAAAATCCAAAGGCTGCTTTAACGTGCTTGTGCACACTTTCCCCCATAGAGATCAATGGGGAGAGAGTGTGTAAGAAAAAAAACACACACCTGAAGTGCGGAATGAAAAATCTCCATAACGCAACCCCATTGATGTCTATGGGGAAAAAAAGTTACGTTTTAACCAAACACCCTAACATAAACCCCTAGTATAAACATCCCTATTCTGCCGCGCCCGACATCGCTGACACTAATAAAAGCTATTAACACATAATCCGCCGCTCCCCGACATTGCCTCCACTATAATAAAGTTATTAACCCCTAATCCACCACTCCCTGATGTCGCTGCCACTATAATAAAGTTATTAACTCCTAAACCTCCGGCCTCCCACATCTCTGCCACTAAATAAACCTATTAACTCCTAAACCACTGACCCCCACATCGCAAAACACTAAATTAAACTATTATCCCCTAAACCTAACACCCCCTAACTTTAACTTTAAATTAAAATTACAAAATAACTCTATTTAAATAAATAAAAACATGCAAAATAAATATAAACCTAACATTAAAACTATAAATTAACCTAACATAACTAATCTAAATAAATAAAAAATACTACCAATTAAATTATCTAAATTACAAATTTAAAAAAATCTAACACTAAGAAAATTTTTTAAAAATATAAATTACAACTAAAAAAAAAAAAATCCTATGAAAAATATAATTAACACTAAAATCACGAAAAATAAAAAACACTAAGATTACAAAAAATATAAACGAAATTATCAAAAATAAAAACAATATAATATAATAGCCCTACAAAAATAAAAAAGCCCCCCAAAATAAAAACACCCCCTAGCCTACAATAAACTACAAATAGCCCTTAAAAGGGCCTTTTGTAGGGCATTGCCCTAAAGAAATCAGCTCTTTTACCTGTAAAAAAATACAGTCCCCCCAACAGTAAAACCCAACCAACCCCTCAAAATAAAAAACCTTACTCTAAAAGGGGCATTTACATAAGCATTGCCATTAAAAGGTCATTTAGTTTTTTTTCAAAGCCCTAATCTAAAAAAAAAAACACCCCCCCCCAAAAAAAAAAAACTAACACTAACCCCAGAAGATCTACTCACGGTTTCTGAAGTCCGGACAGCCATCTCCATCCAGACGGCAAGGTCTTCATCCAGGTGGCGAGGTCTTCATCTATCTCGGGGGCGTCTTCTATCTTCATCCCGGTGGTGCGGAGCGGAGCCATCCTAAAGCCAAAGACATCCTGCGCGGAGCGTCCTCTTCATATGGTCACCGCCGTACACTGAAGTTGAATTCAAGGTAGTCGTTTAAAAATAGAATATCTTTCATTCCTATTGACTGATTTGATTCTTCAAATTCAAATCAGCCAATAGGATAAGAGCTACAGAAATCCTATTGGCTGATTTGAACAGCCAATAGGATTTCAGTAGGTTTCATCCTATTGGCTGTTTTGAACATCCAATAGGATTTCAGTAGCTCTCATCCTATTGGCTGTTTTGAACAGCTAATAGGATTTCAGAAGCTCTCATCCTATTGGCTGATTTTAATTTGAAGAATCAAATCAGCCAATAGGAATGCAAGGTACGCCATTATGAAACGGCTACCTTGCATTCAACTTCAGTTTACGGTGGTGACCATATGAAGAGGATGCAGGATGTATTTGGCTTCCAAGATGGCTTCGCTCCTCGCCGCCGGGATGAAGATAGAAGATGCCCCCGGGATGAATGAATACCTCGCCACCTGGATGAAGACCTCACCGCCTGAATGGGGATGGATGTCTGGACTTCAGTAACTGTGAGGTTAGTGTTAGTTTTTTGTTTTTTTTTTGGGGTGGTTTTTTTTTTAGATTAGGGCTTTGAAAAAGAACTAAATGCCCTTTTAAGGGCAATCCCAAAGAGCTAAATGCCCTTTTAAGGGCAATGCAAAAGAGCTAAATGCCTTTTTAAGGGCAATGCCCATACAAATGCCCCTTTAGGGGCAATGGGTAGCTTAGGTTTTTTTTTTAGAGTTAGTTTTTTTTATTTTGGGGTGTTGGTTGGGTGGTGGGTTTTACTGTTGGGGGAACTTTGTATTTTTTTTACAGGTAAAAGAGCTGATTTCTTTACGGGCAATGCCCTACAAAATGCCCTTTTAAGGGCTATTGGTAGTTTATTGTAGGCTAGGGAGTATTTTTATTTTTGGGGGGCTTTTTATTTTTATAGGGCTATTAGATAAGGTGTAATTGTTTTTATTTTTGATAATTTTGTGGTTTTTTTTGTAATCTTAGTGTTTTTTATTTTTCGTGATTTTAGTGTTAAATATTTTTGGTAAACTTAGATTTTTCAACTTTTTCGTAGGATTTGTTTTTTTTAGTTGTAATTTAGATTTTTATTTGGTATGGTACCAATTTTAATTGGTATTATTTTTTATTTTATTAGATTTGTTATGTTAGGTTAATTTATAGTTTAATGTTAGGTTTATCTTTATTTCACAGGAAAGTTTTTAATTGTTTAAATAGTTATATTGTATTTTTAATTTAAAGTAACGGGGGTGTTAGGTTTAGGGGTTAATAGTTTAATTTAGTGTTTTGTGATGTGGGGGGCCGGCGGTTTAGGGGTTAATAGGTTTATTCAGTGGCGGAGTTGTGGGAGGCCAAAGGTTTAGGAGTTAATAGGTTTTTTAGTGGTGGCGATGTGGGAGGCCAGATGTTTAGGGGTTAATAACTTTATTAAAGTGGCAGCAATGTCAGAGAGCGGCGGATTAGGGGTTATTAGGTTCATTTAAAAGTCACAATGTGGGTGGGCGGCAGATTAGGGGTTAATACGTTTTAAATAGTGTTTGCGATGCAGGAGGGCGGTGGTTTATGGGTTGATAGCTAGTTTATGGGTGTTAGTGTACTTTGTAACAGTTTAGTTATGAGTTTTGTGAAACATTTTTGTAACACAAAATCCATAACTACTGCTCTCAGATGGCGGTATGGATCGTGTCGGTATAGGCTGTAACGCAAGCTTTTTAGCCTCAACGCACAACCTGTAATACCGGTGCTATAGAAATCCCACTCAAAGACTTCATTTTTTTGAGTGAACAGGCTAAAATGCTTGCAGTATATCTCTACCGACACGACTCGTAATATGCGTTCCTGGCCATTATGCTGGAATTTACATTTTTTTCAGCGTTAAAAGCCGTAAAGCAAAACCCTTATCTACCTGAGAGTATCTAACAATATATCACATCTCAATTTGCTATTTATTTAGCGCTCACCTTTATTGTATCTCTTTGTCTTTTTCTGTTACAATTTGAGAAAAATGTAATTTTTAAGGTGTAGCTTAGATTGAGACACTGAAGTGTTTTTCTTAATACTGCTTTGTTTCTTAAAAAATATTTTAAAAAAAATATTGCATAAAAAAGTTATAAGGGCTAAAAGATATGAGTTCTCAGGTGAATAAAAAGGCAGACAAAGGACTTTAACATAGAGATACATACATACTCATGTCTAAATATGTATATCTATGTACAATATATGTTTATATGTGTTTACATGTATTCATTTGAAGATTATTTGAAGAATTTTTTTTCCGGCAAATGAAACCAGGAGGATGGCAAATTGCTTTATTTTTATTAAAAATTTAAATCAGAGATACTTTCTGCATCAACAGCCCAAATAAATATTTATTGTTTTAACCCCTTCTTACCTTGTCAGACAGTGATAAGTCTGAGAGGCTGTGCAAAAGATGGAGGCAATGACAAATAAAGAATAAACTTACTCTTGACCACTCTCTGCTAAAGACAGCAACCTTCTTTCCTCCTTCTCTAGCTCTCACTTTGCCTCACACAGTCACTCACAGGCACAGCAGATACTTCTTTCCAGATGTGGCTGTGGAAGAGGTAGAGGGAAGGAAGAGAAGGAGTCAGCTGTATCCCACACACACAAAATGGTTAATTAATGGGGGAGCATGAGGGACATGTAACTATTGCATTGTCTTTGAATAAGTATAAGTCACGTGTGGACTTTCACTTTATTGGGATTTATCTCCCTCCCACTTAAACACATATTTATATTTATCTGATGGAAAGATATCTTTCCAATGCCAAAATCAAATCCCCAGCTATGCCGCCCAAACAAAAAGAAAAAAAAATGAGACAGCTTGACAGATAATCCAGCGGAAACTGCAAACACTGGGCTGCCTTATATAGATATGCAGGCCCTAGTCAAACAAATATCAGACCTGGTTCTACCTCAGTTTGATCAAATCTGACAAGATGTGGCTGAAGTAGCCAATGAGGTTAAAGGTACAGTCAAGTCCAAAAAAACTTTCATGTTTTAAATAGGGCATGTAATTTTTTAAACAACTTTCCAATTTACTTTTATCACCAATTTTGCTTTGTTCTCTTGGTATTCTTAGTTAAAAGCTAAAACTAGAAGGTTCATATGCTAATTTCTTAGACCTTGAAGGCCGCCTCTAATCTAAATGCATTTTGATAGTTTTTCACCACTAGAGTGCATTAGTTCATGTGTTTCATATAGATAACATTGAGCTCAAGCAAGTGAATTTACCATGGAGACAGCTCTAATTGGCTAAAATGCAAGTCTGTCAAAAGAACTGAAATAAGGGGCAGTCTGATGAGGCTTAGATACAAGGTAATTACAGAGGTAAAACATGTATTATTATAACTGTGTTGTTTATGCAAAACCAGGGAATTGTTAATTAAGGGATTATCTATCTTTTAAAACAACAAAAATTCTGGTGTTGAATGTCCCTTTAAAAAATTTGCTTCAAGACTTTCTAAGGTGGAATCCAGGATCTCAAATTTGGAAGACACAGGTTTTAAAAATCAGTCTGCCTTGAAAGATCAGGGAAAAAAAGACTAAATTATTGCAAGAAAGACTAGATGAGATTGAAGATCGGCTACATAGAAACAATGTAAGAATAATAGGTATTCATGAACAGACTAAATTTACTGATTTTATGCATTTTGCATCAGTCCTATTACCCCAAAATCTAGGCATACAATCTACTCCCCTATTGGTTGAGAGAGAGCACAGGTTAGGCCAACTGAAAACTTCTCAAAGAAAGAAGGGAAATGTGTCCTCTCTGTTTCAAGTTGAAAATTAAAATCTTCTATAAAGATCAGACATTGGTAATAGACAATGTGAGAGAGGCAAATGAGTTTATTCACAAACTTAACAAGTCATCTCTAGATAGTACTAACTGATACTATTAACTAACAATCGGCCAGATTACGAGTTTTGCGTTAGAAGCTGTGTGGTGCTAACGAGCAGTTTTTTTCTCACCGCTCACTTACCTGCAGCGCTGGTATTACGGGTTTTTACAAAGGCAAGAAGTGAGCGTTGAGCAAAAATGTGCTCCTTACCGCATTTCAATACCAGCGCTGCTTAAGTCAGTGATGAGCTGGTTGTACGTGCTCGTGCACGATTTCCCCATAGGAATCAACGGGGAGAGTCGGCTGAGAAAAAGTCTAACACCTGCTAAAAAGCAGCGTAAAACTCAGTAACGCAGCCCCATTGATTCTTATGGGGAAATAAAATTTATGTTTACACCTAACACGAACCCCGAGTCTAAACACCCCTAATCTTACATTTATTAACCCCTAATCTGCCGCCCCCGACATCGTCGACACCTACATTTTATTTTTTAACCCCCTAATCTACCGCTCCGGACATCACCGCCACTATAATAAACATATTAAATCATAAACCGCCACACTCCCGCCTCGCAAACATTAGTTAAATATTATTAACCCTTAATCTGCCGTCCCTAACATCACCACCACCTACCTACATTTATTAACCCCTAATCTGCCGCCCCCAACGTTGCCGCCACTATACTAAATGTATTAACCTCTAAACCTATGTCTAACCCTAACACCCCCTACCTTAAATATAAATACAATAAATATAAATAAAAATTAATATTATTACCTAAATAATTCCTATTTAAAACTAAATACTTACCTGTAAAATAAACCCTAAGATAGCTACAATATAACTAATAGTTACATTGTAGCTAGCTTAGGGTTTATTTTTATTTTACAGGCAAGTTTGTATTTATTTTAACTAGGTAGAATAGTTACTAAATAGTTATTAACTATTTAATAACTACCTAGCTAAAATAAATACAAAAGTACCTGTAAAATAAAACCTAACCTAAGTTACACTAACACCTAACACTAAATTACAATTAAATAAATTAAATACAATTAAATAAATTAAATTAAATTAGCTAAATCACAAAAAAAACAACACTAAATTACAGAAAATAAAAAACAAATTACAGAACTTTAAACTAATTACACCTAATCTAATAGCCCTATCAAAATAACCCCCCCAAAAAGTAAAAAAAACCCTAGCCTACATGAAACTACCAATAGCCCTTAAAAGGGCCTTTTGCGGGACATTGCCCCAAAGAAATCAACTCTTTTTCCTGTAAAAAAAATACAAACACCCCCCAACAGTAAAACCCACCACCCACACAACCAACCCCCAAATAAAATACTAACTAAAAAAACCTAAGCTCCCCATTGCCCTGAAAATGGCATTTGGATGGGCATTGCCCTTAAAAGGGCAGTTAGCTCTTTTGCGGCCCAAAGCCCTAACCTAAAAATAAAACCCAACCAATACACCCTTAAAAAACTTAACACTAACCTCCTGAAGATCGACTTACTGTTCTGAAGACTGGACATCCATCCTCAAAGAAGCTGCAGAAGTCTTCATCCAACCGGGCCGAAGTCCTCAACGAAGCCGGGAGAAGTCTTCATCCAAGCCGGGCGAAGTGGTCCTCCAGATGGGCAGAAGTTTTCATTCAGACGGCATCTTCTATCTTCAAACATCCGACGCGGAACGGCTCCATCTTCAAGACATCTGACGCGGAGCATCCTCTTCATCCGGAGTCTTCTTACTGAATGAAGGTTCCTTTAAGTGACGTCATCAAAGATGGCGTCCCTTAGATTCTGATTGGCTGATAGAATTCTATTAGCCAATCGGAATTAAGGCTCGCATTCTATTGGCTGTTCAAATCAGCCAATAGAATGCGAACTCAATCCTATTGACTGATTGGATCAGCCAATAGGATTGAACTTCAATCCTATTGACTGATTGCATCAGCCAACAGGATTTTTTCTACCTTAATTCCCATTGGCTGAATTCTATCAGCCAATCGGAATCTAAGGGACGCCATCTTGGATGACGTCACTTAAAGGTACATTCATTCAGCAAGAAGACTCCAGATGAAGAGGATGCTCCGCGTCGGATGTCTTGAAGATGGACCCGCTCCGCGTTGGATGGATGAAGATAGAAGATGCCGTCTGGATGAAGACTGCTGCCCGTCTGGAGGACCACTTCACCCGGCTTGGATGAAGACTTCTCCAGGCTTCGTTGAGGACTTCGGCCCGGTTGGATGAAGACTTCTGCCGCTTCCTTGAGGATGGATGTCCAGTCTTCAGAACAGTAAGTCGATCTTTAGGGGGTTAGTGTTAGGTTTTTTTAAGGGTGTATTGGGTGGGTTTTATTTTTTGGTTAGGGCTTTGGGCCGCAAAAGAGCTAACTGCCCTTTAAAGGGCAATGCCCATCCAAATGCCCTTTTCAAGGCAATGGGGAGCTTAGGTTTTTTTAGTTAGTATTTTATTTGGGGGGTTGGTTGTGTGGGTGGTGGGTTTTAGTGTTGGGGGTGTTTGTATTTTTTTTACAGGAAAAAGAGCTGATTTCTTTGGGGCAATGCCCTGCAAAAGGCCCTTTTAAGGGCTATTGGTAGTTTAGTATAGGCTAGGGTTTTTTTTTTTGTTTGTTTGTTTTTTGTTTTTTGTTAGGGCTATTAGATTAGGTGTAATTAGTTTAAAGATCTGTAATTTGTTTTTTATTTTCAGTAATTTAGTGGGTTTTTATTGTGATTTAGCTAATTTAATTTAATTTATTTAATTGTATTTAATTTAGTTAATTTATTTAATTGTAGTGTAGTGTTAGGTGTTAGTGTAACTTAGGTTAGGTTTTATTTTACAGGTCAATTTGTATTTATTTTAGCTAGGTAGTTATTAAATTGTTAATAACTATTTAGTAACTATTCTACCTAGTTAAAATAAATACAAACTTGCCTGTAAAATAAAAATAAAACCTAAGATAGATACAATGTAACTATTAGTTATATTGTAGCTAGCTTAGGGTTTATTTTATAGGTAAGTATTTAGTTTTAAATAGGAATAATGTAGTTATTGATAGTAATTTTCTTCAGATTTATTTAAATTATATTTAAGTTAGGGGGTGTTTGGGTTAGGGTTGGACTTAGGTTTAGGGGTTAATAAATTTAGAATAGTGGCAGTGACGTTGGGAGTGGCAGATTAGGGGTTAATAAGTGTAGGTAGGTGGTGGCGATGTTAGGGGCGGCAGATTAGGGGTTAATAATATTTAACTAGTGTTTGTGAGGCGGGAGTGCGGCGGTTTGAGGGTTAATATGTTTATTCTAGTGGCAGCGATGTCCGGAGCAGCAGATTAGGGGTTCAAAATTTTATTTTAGTGTTTGCGATGCGGGAGGGCAGCGATTTAGGGGTTAATAGGTAGTTTATCGGTGTTAGTGTACTTTTTAGCACTTTAGTTATGAGTTTTATGCTACGGCGTTGTACCATAAAACTCTTAAATACTGACTTTAAAATGTTAGGGATCTTGGAGGTAGAGAGCGTACCACTCACTTTTTGGCCTCCCAGAACAGACTTGTAATACCAGCGCTATGGAAGTCCCATAGAAAAAAGGGTTTACAAAGTTTACGTAAGTTGTTTTGCAGTAAGGCCAAAGAGGTGTGCGGTGCCCCTAAACCTGCAAGACTCATAATACCAGCGGGCGTAAAAAAGCAGCGTTAGGACCTGTTAACGCTGCTTTTTCAGCCTAATGCACAACTCGTAATCTAGCCGAATAATAGTATGCTAAACTATCCCCTATTTATTATGTACATAGGTTGTTTGTCGAAAGTTTGGACATATATTTGGGTATTTTTTGGGATAAGACAGTGTATATGATTTGTTATGCATTATATTCATTTTCTTCTCTCTCTGTTTCTTTCTCTCTCCCTTGCCCCCCGCTTAGCAATTGTCTTTTATATCAGACTTTAAATGGTTTTGAAATATGAAAGATAACATTAACCTCCTGTCATGGAATGTAGAGGGGATCATGTCACCAATGAAAAGAAAATCTATAATAAAACAAATGACATTGCTTTGATTCAAGAGACCCATTTAAAGCTTGAAGAAGCTCGGAAACTCAAAATAAAATGGGTAGAAGAAGAGGTAGCACATTCATGTAAAACACGTAAGAAAGGGGTTGCTTTCCTATTTAGTAAAATTTTAATTATAAGATTATCACTGAAGAGATAGACAAAGATGAGAGATATATAATTCTACATTTAATAATAGAAAACTTCCCTATAGGCCCAATAGAGAAGCTAATATTCTTTAATAACTAAGCAAGAATCTAGCCTTAAAAGATATTTGGAGAATAAAAAACCCAGATGTGAGAATGTATATGTGCGATTTACCAGCTCACAAGACATTGTCCAGCATTGATGTGCTTTTGACTGGAGACAAATTGTGTAGCTTGGAAATGACACCTGATATACAAAATATATTTTTTGTCTGATCATGCGATAATCTCTCTTAAAATCTTTATTTCATAATATCAGACTCCCAATACAGGGAGATTTTTTTCCCCCATAGATATCTTATGGTTAATATTCGTTTTCAAAACTGGATAAAAGAAAAGTGGAAAGAATATTATAAAAAGAACTGTTGCCTATCTCAATAAAATAGAGGTGTTTTGAGAGGCCTTCAAAGCTTTAATTAGGGGAGAAATTAAAGTCTTTTTGGTTAAAAATAAGAAAAAAGCCACTCAGAGTGTGATATACCTTTAAGGTATATTCCCGCCCTGCATTAGTTACACCCTATTTATAGTAGCTCAGGGACAAACATTCCTTGCCTGAAAATTGAGCTTACTAGCAGATACTCAGACCGCTACCTCTCTAGCTTGAGGTAGCACTCAGAACTTACACTGAATTCTACATACTGTTCAAACACTAGTACTATAGCGTCACTTGAGACGGGGATACCAGGGCTATATCAGGATTTGGCAGAGGTTTTCAATATGAAAGAAGCAGAAAACTTACCTCCTCATAGAAAATCCGACTGTCCTATAGATTTAATTCCAGGGTCACAGATACCACATGGAAAGATTTATCCTCTATCTCAGGAGGAATTAACGTATTTGAGGACATATTTGGATGACAATTTAAGAAAGGGATTCATATCCCACTCAACTTCCCCAGCTGCAGCAGGGATGTTTTTGGTTAAAAACAAAGATAAAACTTTAAGGCCCATAATTGACTACAGGGCTCTGAACACTATAGCGATAAAAAATAGGTATCCATTACCACTAATACCAGAACTAATAGAACATTTAAAAGGAGCGAATATATACACAAAGTTGGATTTGAAAGGTGCTTATAACCTTATCAGGATGAAACAAGGAGACGAGTGGAAGACCGCATTCAGGACCAGGTATGGATTATATCAGTATAACGTCATGCCTTTTGGATTAAGTAACACCCCAGCCACATTCCAGCACTTTATAAATGAAATATTTCACGATCTAATGGATATCTGTGTCATATCTTGACAATATTTTAATCTATTCTAAAACACAACAAGAACATGAGAAACATGTACGTTGGGTTTTAACAAGATTGAAGGAACATAAGCTATATGCCAAACAAGAAAAATTTATTTTTCACGTGAACAGAATTAAGTTCCTCGTATACATTATAACACCTAATAGGATCCAAATGGATCCCGAAAAAGTTTCAGCTGTAGTACAATGGCCTCTACCGAATTCAATACGTTCATTACAACGATTCATAGGTTTCACGAACTATTACCGAAAGTTTATAAAAAACTTCAATATAGTGAAACCGTTGACTCAACTAACTAACAGAAAACAAAGATATTAATGGACAGACCAGGCACAATCAGCTTTCGATTGTCTAAAAGAGCAGTTTATTAATGCCCCACTTCTGCATATGCCAGATAATAATTTACAATATGTGCTGGAAGTAGACACCTCCAGTTCAGGAATTGGTGCTGTTTTGTCACAGTATAATAAAGAACAGACGTACCCAGTTGCCTTTTATTCAAGAAGATTTTCTCCAGCAGAAAATAACTATAGTATAGGTGACAAGAAATGACTTGCCATAAAAACCTCCCTTGAACAATGGAGACATTTATTAGAAGGAACTCAAGAACCATTCAAAGTATTCACTGATCATAAAAATTTAGAATACTTGAAGAAAAGTAAGACCTTAACAGCCAGACAAGTAAGGTGGTCATTATTCTTAGACAGGTTTAATTTCCTGATCATATACAGACCAGGGCACTTAAACACCAAGGCAGATGCACTCTCAAGGGTACAGGAGTTATCACATCAAGAAACATTAACTCCAATTATACCAGCTGAAAAATTCATTGGAGTTCTATCTCCTTTGGAAGTAGAAGTTAAAAAAGCATTAGAGAAAGAAGTTACATTACCTAAAACTTGTAACAAAGATCCAAAAACAGGTCTTTATTATCACAAAGATCATTTATACGTACCCAAACCATTAAGAAGCCAAATCCTAAAACACACACATGATGACCCATTATCAGGTCATACTGGCATTCAAAAGACCATAGAGAAAACAAGAAGAAATTTCTGGTGGCCACAAATGGATCAAGCCATTCATGAATGTGTTATTTCCTGTGACATTTGTGCTAGAAATAAAATAGATCATAAAGGACCCATCGGATTGTTGACCCCCCTGCCTGATCCTGATAGGCCCTGGTCCACGATCTAAATGGATTTCATTGTTGAATTGCCCAAATCACAACATTACAACACCGTACTAGTAGTGATAGATCACTTAACGAAACTAGGGCATTTCATACCATTAAAAGGTCTTCCAACTGCCTACACAACTGCCGATGTCTTTCTTAAACACATAGTAAAGCTACATGGACTCCCAACAAACATTATCACAGACAGGGGTACACAATTCACCTCAGCATTTTGGAGGTGATTGTGTAAATTGTTAAAAATAAATTCCAGGTATTCAACAGCATTTCACCCACAAACTAACGGGATGACGGAAAAATTGAACCAAACATTGGAGCAATATTTACGTTGCTATATATCGCACTTACAGGATGATTGGATAGACTGCCTTCCTATGGCAGAGTTTTCGTACAACAACTCAATATCCTCATCAACAAAAATGAGACCTTTTTATGTTACTTATGGATATCATCCGACTACTATATCATTATCCAAAACAGAGGTAAACTCACCTGGTGCGAAGGACTACTCCATTAGATTACAGGAAAGATTAACACTCATTAAAGCTCATCTCTCAGAAGCTAAAGATTACCAAAAACACTATTACGACTTTCATCACAGACCCAGTCCTGAATACAAGCTGGGTGATAGGGTACTTCTATCAATTAAACACCTAAAGGTGCATGTACCCTCTAAGAAGTTAGCAAACCAGTTTATAGGACCATTTAAGGTCGATAAAATAGTGAATTCATCTACTGTCAGATTGGCGCTTCTCACTTCCTACAAAATCCACCCCACATTTCATGTATCTCTGATAAAGCCTTATAAGTCTACAACCCGAGAATCTATTCAGACCCCTATTACGATACTGATTGATGACCAGAAGGAATTTGAAGTTGAACAAATTTTGGATTCTAGAATCCGGAGTCGACATTTGGAATACTTACTGAAGTGGAAGGGTTTTGGGCCCGAGGACAACTCCTGGCATCGCCATTCTGAAGTTCATGCCCCTCGTCTGATTCAAGCTTTTCATCAGAGGTATCCCTCAAAACCCTCTCTTGAATCTGTGAGGGGGTCCCTTCATGGGGGGAGTATGTGATATACCTTTAAGGTATATCCCCGCCCTGCATTAGTTACACCCTATTTATAGTAGCTCAGGGACAAACATTCCTTGCCTGAAAATTGAGCTTACTAGCAGATACTCAGACCGCTACCTCTCTAGCTTGTTTTGCTCTTGTGAGCATTTACCAATTACTTCCTACTTCTAGCCTCATTCACCAACTGCCTCTGAATAACCTATTTCCTTTTGGATTCACCGTAATTCATTTTTATATGGTACCTGTGTTCTCTACTTTTCCTCCGATACCATCACAAAACTACATTCAGATTAAGGACCTGCCGGATCTACATCTCAGTGTTCCCGGAAGCCGCAGTCACACCGCCGACACTGACCGGAACGGTCATACAGGTATCTCTCTGCAAATTGATTACCATTCCTATTTTCTAACTTTGGATTACTTATACTTATCTAAACTTATTGCAATGCAGATGAACTATCTCTGAGCACGCTATTTCAACCTGCTATTTGATTGTTATACCATGGTTGTTTACCTAAGGAGTATTATCGGATATGTCTGGAACTGTATATATTTTAAGTATGAATGTGTGAGTGCGTGAAGAGTATTCCTACTGGATCAAGTTTATATCTCCAGAGTCTCATCAATCTCACAAATATAAGTTAACTTCATAAGTTACATGGTTTGCAACAATTGTATTCATTTGATCATTACAGTAACAAGGTTAACTCCCCAGTGAACTGTTTAAATATATAAAGTTTCTATACATACTCTATACAGCATCTTAAATCAGACCTATATCTTAAGATCATATTAAGAGGTTTCACATTATATCAGTAACTTTCTCACTTATTGTTTTAACGGGTAATTCAAAGCCAATATTACCTGGTTTAACATAAAAGAGATACAAACCCTATATAAAAACACTGCAAAGATCATCTGGTAAGGCAGGTCATCACACAGAGAACTCCAATTATCGTCCCAACTTAGAAATATTAGAATTACATTGCTAACCCCTCTAGGGACAATTGGGAAAGGTATATAAATAAAAAGGAACAAGAGATATTTTTATCCCAAAAAATTGCTTAAGAAGATTTAAGATTAAGATCAACCTATTATAGATATGGGGAAAAAACAAGAAAGCTATTAGCGAACTTAGTCAGGATAAAACAAAAAAAAGCAGTCTATCACAGCAATTTAAATTGAAGGTCAGAGGTACTGTAATTCCCAAGATATCAACAAGCACATTACTGGCTTTTTTCAAAAAATATACTCTAAAGTAGAAATCAATGAGCAAGCTAAGAAGTTCCCAAACTAGCAGCTCATGAACTAGAGGCCTTGAATAGTCGTGTTTCAGAAGAATAAATTAATTGGGCAATTAATAAGGTCCCTTTGGGAAAGGCCCCTGGTCCAGATCAGTTGTCCTCTGAGTTCTATAAAATCTTAGGAGAGGATCTTCTTTCAGTCTTAAAGTCTTTATACAATGAATATTATGGAAAAGCCCAAATGACATCTACGTATTTTACAGCATCTCTAGTGTCATTGATTGTGAAAAAAGGTAATGATCCTGAGACCGATCTCATTGCTAAACAATGATTATAAAATGCTTACATCTGTAATTGCGAAACAAGTAAAAGAAATAATAAATTCCTTAATCCATACTGATCAAACAGGTTTCATGTCAGGAAGAAGCTCCACTACTGATATTAGGAAATTGCAACTGATTCGTGATTATTATTGGCACCAAGTGAACAAGACAAATCCTAAATTAAAAACAGATTATGCAGTAAGTACAGTGGACGCAGAAAAGGCGTTTGATACAGTATCATGGGACCATTTGTTTACTACCTTGGAAAAGTTTGACCTAATTGGGTTGTTCCTTAGGTTTATCCAATTAATTTATAGTGAACCCTCTACAGCCCTCTTGATCAATAACGTAACAATGCAGAGCTTAAGCTTGCAAAGAGGCATGAGACAGGGCTGCCTAGTATCCCCATATATTTTTAATCTTATAGTAGAATAGCTTGTGATACTACTGTTAATCTAGGATGCCGGGCGGTGACATTATCTCTTTATGCGGACGACCTGTTAGTGTTTCTGAGCAACACAAAAAAACAACATACCTATTTTTACAGATATGATGAATAATTGTGCATCCTTTTCTGGGTACAAATTCAACATTAACAAATCAGAGATTATCTGGTTAGCTAAGAGTCAACAGAGTAATGAACTCACCCCTTTTAACGAAGCTAAGGGCACAGTCAAATATCTGGGTATCATTTTTTTCATAGACCCGCAAAAATGATATGCCCTAAATTATCCAATAGGCTTACAGAAATGTGAGGAAGAACTTAGGAGATGGACAAAATTCCCTCTATCTTTGATGGCCAGAGTGAATTTAATTAAAATGTCTCTCTTTCCTCAAATAGGCATTCCCCTAAGTTAAACAGTTCTTTTACCTGTAAAAAAATACAAAGACCCCCCAACAGTAAAACCCACCACCCATCCAAACCCCCAAAATAAAAAACCTAACTCTAAAAAAATAAATAAGCTACCCATTGCCCTGAAAAGGGCATTTGTATGGGCATTGCCCTTAAAAGGGCATTCAGATCTTTTTCCTGCCCTTAAAAGGTCATTCAGCTCTTTTAACCCTAATCTAAAAAAAACCCCACCCCAAAAACCTTAAAAAAACCTAACACTAACCCCTCTTTAGGTACTCACAGTTGCTGGCGGCTCCATCTTTATCCATCATGGGACAGGCATCTTCTTCATCCCTGCGGAAGTGGAGCGGTTGATGCGCGGAGGCAGAGGTCCAGGTGAAAGGTCCAAGGAGGAGGTCCAAGGCGGAGGTAGAGGCGGAGGTCCATCTATCTGACGTGGAGGTTCTCTTCATGTGATCGTCCGCCGCACACTGAGGATTCAAATGCAAGGTACCCCTTTTATAATGGGGGTATCATTGCCTTCCTATTGGCTAAAAAAATGAAATCAGGCAATATTAATTAGAGCTGCTAAAATCCTAATGGCTGTTCAAATCAGCCAATAGGATGAGAGCTACTGAAATTCTGTTGGCTGATTTGAATAGCCAATAGAATTTCAGTAGCTCTCATCCTATTGGTTGATTTGAACAGTCAATAGGATTTTAGCAACTCTATTTCCTATTGGCTGATTTAAAATTTTCAGCCAATAGGAATGCAATGGTACTCCCAGTATAAAAGGGGTACCTTGCATTTGAATCCTCAGTGTGCAGCGGATGATCGCATGAAAAAGACCTCCACTTCGGATAAATGGACCTCTGCCTTGGACCTCCGCCTTGACCTCTGCCTTGGACCTTTGTCTGGGCCTCCACACATCGACCGCTCTGCCTCTGCAGGGATGAAGAAGATGTCAGTCCCGCGATGGATGAAGATGGAGCCGCCTGGATGAAGATGGAGCCACCGGGATGAAGATCGTTCAAGCGGGACTTTAGCAACTGTAAGTACCTAAAGAGAGGTTAGTGTTAGGTTTTTTTAAGGTTTTTTGGGGTGTTTTTTTTTTAGATTAGGGTTTGGGCATTTCTTAAAAGAGCTGAATGCCCTTTTTAATGGCAGGAAAAACAGCTGAATGCCCTTTTAAGGGCAATGCCCATACAAATGCCCTTTTCAGGAAAATTGGTAGATTAGGGTTTTTTAGTTAGGTTTTTTATTTTATGGGTATGGGGGTTGTAATGTTAGGGGGTGTTTGTTTGTTTTTATTTTTAGAAAAAGAGCTGATTTCTTTAGGGCAATGCCCTACAAAAGGGCCTTTTAAGGGCTATTGGTAGTGTATTATAGATTAGGGTTCTTTTATTTTTGGTGGGGGTTTTTAAAACGGGGTATTAGAATAGGAATAATTTTTATTATTTTGGATAATTCATTTGTTATTTTGTGTAATGTTTTTTTTTCTTTTTAAGGGTGTTTTTTAGAATAGCCTTTTTTTATTTTTAATGGGCAGCAAAAGAGTTGAATGCCATTTTAAGGGCAATGCCCATACAAATGCCATTTTCATTATGAAGATGTCAGCAATGTCGGGGGCAGCAGATTAGGGGTGTTTAGACGTGAGGTTTATGTTAGGGTGTTAAGTTTAAACGTAACTTTCTTTTCCCCATAGACATCAATGGGGTTGTGTTACATAGCTTTTCATTCCGCGAATGCAGGTGTTAGGTTTTTTTCTAACACGCTCTCCCCATTGATATCTATGGGGAAAGCGTGCATGAGCACATCAAAGCAATGTTTGTATTTTGTGCGATATGGAGCTCAATGCAACCATATTGCACGCACAAGGCGGCTTTTTAAAAACTCCTAATGGCAGCGCTATGGAGGATGAAATAACGCTGCTTTTGTTGCGTTCGTTAACTACCCTCTATAGCGCACAACTCGTAATCTACCTTTAAGTCCGTTAAAACAGACAGAGACTTTGTCATGCAGATCCTTTGATAACTTGAAAGAATAATTCAATATTCATAGCAAAGACTTTTTGCATATCTCCAGATACGGCATTATTATAATAATATGATTCAAACATACTTAAAAGTTCAGGATTGGGATATTTTAGAACCTCTAATCTCTATAAGAAAGGGAATCGTTCCAACTCTTTGCTTTATAAATTAGCCCAGGACCCTCAGGGTGAGATTAACCTACAGAATATATGGTGGAGTTGGCTTTCACCCAACAAAAAAAGTGCATCTAAATAAAAATAACTTTACTTTATTGGATAAAGCTACATTTTCAACAGCATGGAAGGACTCCCATTTAAAACTAATGAATAGAGTTTATATAACCCCAGAGAAACTAAGTGGGAAAAGAACTTGGTTAACTCTTGCCACAAATGTAAATTACCAATGACTGATTTGCATCATTGTTTATGGAGTTGCGACAAAATTTGTAAATTTTGGAACAAAAAACATTTTTGGCTTAAAGGGACACTAAACCCAAATTTTTTCTTTCGTTATTCAGATAGAGCATTAAATTTTAAGCAACTTTCTAATTTAATCCTATTATCAAATTTTATTCATTCTCTTGGTATCTTTATTTGAAATGCAGGAATGTAAGTTTAGATGCCGGCCCATTTTTGGTGAACAACCTGAGTTGTTTTTGCTGATTGGTGGATAAATTCATCCACCAATAAAAAAGTGCTGTCCATAGTCCTGAACCAAAAAAAATAAAAAGCTTAGATGCATTATTTTTCAAATTAAGATAGCAAGAGAATGAAGAAAAATTAATAATAGGAGTAAATTAGAAAGTTGCTTAAAATGTTATGCTCTATCTGAATCACTAAAGAAAAAATTTGGGTTCAGTGTCCCTTTAACAAAATTCTAACTGCCAAGATAGAATTAGGGCACATTCTATTTTTATTCTCAAGAGCTAATATTATAGACAATTAAGCCTTTGGGGCCGATTTATCATTGTGCAAGCGGACATGATCCGATATTGCGGATCATGTCTGCTGCACATTGATAAATGCCCACAGCATACGCTCTCGGCATTTATCATTGCCCCAGCAGTTCTGGTGAACTGCTGGTGCAATACCGCCCCCTGCAGATTCACGGCCAATCGGCCGCTAGCAGGGGATGTCAATCACGGTTATAAAGTATATTAATATAGCAATGCTGGTTGTGCAAAGCAGGGGAATGGGTAGTAAAGTAATTTCTATCTTTTTAAACAATAAAAAATTTTGTATTGACTATCCCTTTAACGATCCGGCACTAACTACGCTAGTAGTAAGCTTTTTGCGCACATTGGGTAGTGCGCATATTACAAGTTGAAAGTAAAAAGTTTTCATTTGTGCGCTAACCCGATGAGTGCAAAAAGGTGAACTTTGAATATTGCGACAATGTTATTGTATTCCCCCATAGACTTCAATGGAGCGTGAAAAGTGGAAAAAAAACACACAACCCTATAAGTTGCACAAACCCAATTACATATTCTCAAGTGCACTTACCCAACATGAAATATGAATATTTCACATTCCAATGTTCTTCACATAGCAGAATATGCTCTGTTTATTCATAAATACATATTTCTACATAAATCTGATGATATTTTGGTACAATATTTATCTATACCTGTATATATATATATATATATATATATATATATAAATATATATATATACTGTATATATATATATATATATATATATATATACATACATGATTATATATAGGTATATATATATACAGATATATATATATATATACACTCACCGACCACTTTATTAGGTACACCTGTTCAATTGCTTGGTAACACAAATTGCTAATCAGCCAATCATATGGCAGCAACCCAATGCATTTAGGCATCTAGACGTGGTGAAGACAACTTGGTGAAATTCAAACTAAGCATCAGAATGGGGGAAAAGGGGGATTTAAGTGACTTTGAACGTGACATGGTTGTTGGTGCCAGATGGGCTGGTCTGAGTATTTCAAAAACTGCTGATCTACTGGGATTTCCACACACAACCATCTCTAGGCTTTACAGAGAATGGTCTGAAAAAGAGAAAATATCCAGTGAGCGGCAGTTGTGTGGACAAAAATGCCTTGTTGTTGTCCGAGGTCAGAGGAGAATGGGCAGACAGGTTTGAGATGATAGAAAGGCAAAAGTAACTCAAATAACCACTCGCTACAACCAAGATATGCAGAATACCATCTCTGAATGCACAACACATCAAACTTTGATGCAGATGGACTACAGCAGCAGAAGACCACACCGGTTGCCACTCCTGTCAGTTAAGAACAGGAAACTGAGGCTACAATTCGCACAGGCTCACCAAAATTGGACAATAGAAGATTAGAAAAATGTAGCCTGGTCTGGTGAGTCTCGATTTCAGCTGCAACATTTAGATGGTAGGGTCAGAATTTGGCATAAACAACATGAAAGCATGGATCCATCATGCCTTGTATCAATAGTTCAGTGGTGGTGTAATGGTGTGGGGGATATTTTTTATTGGCACACTTTGGACCCCTTAGTACCGATTGAGCATCGTTTAAATGCCACAGCATACCTGAGTATTGTTGCTGACCATGTCCATCCCTTTATGACTATAGTGTACCCATCTTCTAATGGCTACTTCCAGCAGGATAATGCACCATGTCACAAAGCACAAATCATCTCAAACTGGTTTCTTGAACATGACAATGAGTTTGCTGTACTCCAATGGCCTCCACAATCACCATAGCTCAATCCAATAGAGCACCTTTGGGATGTGGTAGAACGGGAGATTCGCATCATGGATGTGCAGCCAACGAATCTGCAGCAACTGCGTGATGCTATTATCAATATGGGCCAAAATCTCTGAGGATTGTTTCCAACACCTTGTTGAATCTATGCCACAAAGAATTAAGGCAGTTCTGAAGGCAAAAGGGGGTCCAGCCCCAAGGTGTATCTAATAAAGTGACCGGTGAGTGTATAGGAATATGTATTTAAAATTACAGAGAAAAATTTCTCCTGTGTGAAGAACATTGGGATGTAAAATATTTACAGTAAATGCACAGTATAATAACACTTTATTAAATATGAATATTGCATAAATATGATTTTTCAAGTTTTTAGCTACTTAACTGCAAAGTGCTCCAGTGCACTTATATATCTATATATATATACATATGTATCTATGTGTTTATATTTGTATATATGTCTGTAAATACATATATACACATATAAATACATATGTACACGCATATATACATACATATATATACATATATATATATACATATATATATATATATATATATATACTATATATATATATATATATATATATATATATATATATACATTTACATGCTATATATACAGCTTTAGACATGTATGTATATGTATCTCTATGTTAAAGCCCTTTGCCTGAAACCTCATATCTTTGAGCCCTCGTAACTTTTTTGTGCAATATTTTTTTAATAATTTTTATTAGATATTGTTATTATGAGTGTAACTGTACTTTGTAATGTATTTTTGATGTTTTTTGTTACACTTTTTGTTTTGCGTAACAATTAACAAGAGCTTTGAGGTTGCATTTGCATTTACTTTTCACTTGCAATACGAGCGTTCCTTCTGACATGAGCAAACAGCAGCGATAAACTCGATATCACTTGCGCAAAACAGTTAGCGCGCCACTCGTAATGTGACCAATAGTGTATGAACAGTACCCCTGTTCAGATGAGGTTATTGAGGGGGTGGCTACCTAGTACCACACAATCATGATGATTATGGCCATAATAAGTATGAGTGAGCGGTCTAGGAGTGCAGCTTGTATAAGTGTCTGAGTCTTTATTCCCCCCCCCCCACATCAACTCAATAACCTCCTTTGAGCAGTGTGCTGTTCATACACGGGATGGCCCAGGCCTGAAGCTCTACTGCTCTGAGAAGGATGTGTGTTAGGGGAAGGCATGGAGCGTGCCTGGCATTGTGAGTGGCAAGTGGCACTCGCAGGACAAAGACATTCTATGAATGCTTCATTCTATCTATCTATTATTTATTTATTATATTATTTATTTAGAGTTTAATGTCCCTTTAAGGATAGGCATCAAAGTATTTGAATTAACCCCTTCACTACCGGGAGAATTTTTAGCATTTTGCTATCACTCCATTTAAACAGAAATAGGGCCTTTGTTTTTTTTTTATTTACCAGTCAAAACTATATACAGACATCCCAACCTGCAAAAACTCATTTCAGGGAGGTGGCTTCTCCTGCTACTGCGCCGCCGCCGCCCCCCCCCCCACCCCTCTCAGTTATATATTGGACACCTTGAAACCCTAAATAAGAGACTTATCATTAAAGTAGCTTCCCACTAAAGTCACATTAAAAAAAAAGTAGCTTTATTGCACAACCACATAGAACAAACCTATTTTCCAGTGATCGTACACTTGTTGAATGCTCAAATATTTTAGAATACGAAGTTTATTTACGTGCAGTAAATAAGGTAGTATTTGTGTTTTATTTTATTAAAATCAGTGGGGGCTTTTTGGTTACTGATGCTTTGAGGGTTCTATAGCGTCCCAGCAACTAAAGGCATTCTTTAAAGAAACACTTTTCCGGATTTGGGCCACATTGGATCATGGTACTTGGAGTTTCAGGGAGATTGCATTCCATTTGCTGGCATCAGGGAGTCGCTATTACAATCAGGGAGACTCCCTGAACTTCAAGGAGACTTGGGATGTCTGTATATATATTTTTAAGTAGACAACCAAACGTATTGTTCTAGGCCCATTTTGGAATATTTCATGCCACCATTTCACTGCCAAATGTTATAATATTAAAACATTGTTAGCTTTTTTGCAAACTTTGGGTTTCTCACTTAAATTATTTGCATACTGCTTGTGCAATCATGACACAAATGATTGTAAAAGCTTCTCTGGGATTCCCTTTGTTTAAAAATAGCAGACATACATTGCTTTGCCATTGGATTTTGGTAATTAGAATGCTGCTAATTGCAGCTGTGCATCACACTTCTATTATCCAAGGCAGTGAAAGGGTTAATCAGGTTTTTTGAGGTTAATTTTAGCTGCAGTTTAGATTAACCTCACACCTGGCACCTCCCACCCCCTGATCCCTATCACTTCCCTCCTAAACAGCTCTCTTCCCTCCCTCATACCCCACTGGTCACCACTCTATGCTAAAGAAAAAGTTAGATTATGAGTTGAACATTATGAGTCAAATAGCAGCATTGTGGCCCATAACACGTCATTTTCCCTAAAGCAGCCATTACAAATCTTGTCGGTAGAGCTGTACCGCAAGCCTTTTAGCCTGTAACGCAACGTCAGTACGGCACTCTTAAAAAAGTTGTTTTTTAATGGGATTCCTATAGCGCTGGTATTACGAGTTTTGCGTTCTGGCTAAAAAAACAGCGTTACAGCCTAAAACGACAAGATCTGTAACGCAATCTAAGGTCAGTAGTTATGAGTTTTATGCTACAAATCTGTAACATAAAACTCAAAACTAAAGTGTTACAAAGTACACTAAATACCCATAAACTACCTATTAACCCCTAAACCGAGGCCCTCCTGCATCGCAAACACTATAATAAACTTATTAACCCCTTATCTGCCGCTCCTGATATCACCGCCACTAATAAAATGTATTAACCCCTATTCCGCCGCTTCCCGACATCGTCACCACTATGATAAAATTATTAACCCCTAAACTGCTGCGCTCCCGCATTGCAAAGACTATTTAAATAATATTAACCCCTAATGTGCTGTCCGCCTACATCGCCCCCACTATACTAAAGTTATTAAGCCCTACACTGCCGCCACTATAATAAACCTATTAACCCCTAAACTGCAAGCCCCCCCACAACGAAATATATTAAATTAAACTATTAACCCCTAAACCCTATTAACCCTAATTCGAATCAGCCAATAGAATGAGAGCTGATTAAATTCTATTGGCTGATTCAAATTTTTCAGCAAAATAGGAATGCAAGGAACGCCATCTTGAATTGCGTCCCTTGCATTGAAGATTCAGTGTATAGTGCGACCGTATGAAGAGGATGCTCTGCGCCGGATTTCTTCAGGATGGACCCGCTCCGCGCTGCCGGGATCAAGATAGAAGCTGCCGCCTGTATGAAGATTGAAGATGCCGCCTGAATGAAGACTTCTCCCCACTTGGATGAGGACTTCAATGCCGGGATGAAGATCGTTCAAGCGAGACTTCAAAAACTGTAAGTTGATCTTCGGGGGGTTAGTGTTAGGCTTTTTAAAGTTTTTTTGGGTGTTTTTTTTTTTAGTTTAGGGTTTAAGCAGTAAAAGAGCTAAATGCCCTTTTAAGCTTAGGTTTTTTTAGAATTAGGTTTTTTATTTTGGGGGGTTGGTTGGGTGGGGGGTCTTTGTGTTTTTTTTTACTGGTAAAAGAGCTGATATCTTTGGGGCAATGCCCCACAAAAAGTCCTTTTAAGGCTATTGGTAGTTTATTGTAAGCTAGGTTTTTTTATTTTGGGTGGGCTTTTTTATTTTGATAGGGCTATTAGATTAGGTGTAATTCTTTTTTATTTTTGATAATTTCATTTTTTTATTTTTTGTAGTTTAGTGTTTTTTTGTAATTTTAGGTTTTAGTGTTAGGTTAGGTTTTATTTCACAGACAAGTTTGTATTTATTTTAACTAGGTAGCAAGTAAAAGTCATCTTACACCATTTATGAAAAATACTCTGGCCCTGATATTCAAAACCTCTCTGCTCAGGTGAGATATTCTAAAATGATCCTCCAGCAATGCGAGATCCCAAGTGAAATATTCAAAAGACTTATTTTGCTTTGCTTCTCCAAGGGGCGTTCCCTGAATTTCTGTATGTGAAGGAAAGACAAGCACAGTGCAATACAGCATTGCATGACATGACAGTTCTGCTGCATTTACACTTTGTGCTTTCTATTTTATATCAATTTACTCTTCAAATTAAGTTGTATTACATTTAAACTTTGCACTTTCTATTTTGTATTTCATTTTGTATACAGCAGTGTATTTGGGATTGTGATTTTTCAATTTCTGATTATGTCTTTACAGTTTCTGTGTAACTTTAACAAATAAGGCTCATACTTTGTGTATCTTTTATAAATTAGATTGCACTTTGCATGTGTTTTTTATTTAAATTTAAACTGAAAAGCTGTCAGCTTCAGTTGCCATTACTTTCCATGGGCCAGAAAATCAAACATTCTCTAGTTTGGAGAGAGAATATAGTGCTGACTTCACAAAGGCAAAACTCATGGAATTTTTAAGAAAAGTGGAGGAACTTGGAAATCCCAGGGAGACGAGATATGCCTCCCATAGGCCTAGATTTAGAGTTTGGCGGTAGCCGTGAAAACCAGCGTTAGAGGCTCCTAACGCTGGTTTTAGGCTACCGCCGTTATTTGGAGTCAGTCAGGAAAGGGTCTAATGCTCACTTTCCAGCCGCGACTTTTCCATACCGCAGATCCCCTTACGTCAATTCCGTATCCTATCTTTTCAATGGGATCTTTCTAACTCCGGTATTTAGAGTCATGGCTGAAGTGAGCGTTAGAATTCTAACGACAAAACTCCAGCCGCAGAAAAAAGTCAGTAGTTAAGAGCTTTCTGGGCTAACGCCGGTTCATAAAGCTCTTAACTACTGTGCTCTAAAGTACACTAACACCCATAAACTACCTATGTACCCCTAAACCGAGGTCCCCCCACATCGCGGCCACTCGATTACATTTTTTTAACCCCTAATCTGCCGACCGCCACCTACGTTATACTTATGTACCCCTAATCTGCTGCCCCTAACACCGCCGACCCCTATATTATATTTATTAACCCCTAATCTGCCGTCCCCGCTATCGCTGACCCCTGCATATTATTATTAACCCCTAATCTGCCGTCCGCACGCCGCCGCCAGCTACATTATAGCTATGTACCCCTAATCTGCAGCCAATCAGATTGAGCTCACATTCTATTGGCTGATCGGAACAGCCAATAGAATGCAAGCTCAATCTGATTGGCTGATCGGATCAGCCAATCGGATTGAACTTGATTCTGATTGGCTGATTCCATCAGCCAATCAGAATTTTCCTACCTTAATTCCGATTGGCTGATAGAATCCTATCAGCCAATCGGAATTCGAGGGACGCCATCTTGGATGACATCCCTTAAAGGAGCCTTCATTCGTCGGTAGTCCGTCGGGCCAGCAGGATGTTCCGCGTCGGAGGTCTGCAAGCTGAACATGGATCCGGAAGAAAGAAGATTGAAGATGCCGTTGATAGAAGACTTCAGCCGGATCATGGACCTCTTCAGCTCCCGCTTGGATGAAGACTTCAGCCAGATCATGGACATCTTCAGCCCCCCGCTTGGGCTTGGATCAAGACATCGGAGGAGCTCTTCTGGATCGATCTGTGAACCTGGTATGGTGAACATAAGGTAGGAAGATCTTCAGGGGCTTAGTGTTAGGTTTATTTAAGGGGGGTTTGGGTTAGATTAGGGGTATGTGGGTGGTGGGTTGTAATGTTGGGGGGGGTATTGTATGTGTTTTTTTACAGGCAAAAGAGCTGAATTCTTTGGGGCATGCCCCGCAAAGGGCCCTGTTCAGGGCTGGTAAGGTAAAAGAGCTTTGAACTTTTGTAATTTAGAATAGGGTAGGGCATTTTTTTATTTTGGAGGTCTTTGTTATTTTATTAGGGGGCTTAGAATAGGTGTAATTAGTTTAAAATTGTTGTAATTTTTTTCTAATGTTTGTAAATATTTTTTTATTTTTTGTAACTTAGTTCTTTTTTATTTTTTGTACTTTAGTTAGTTTATTTAATTGTATTTATTTGTAGGAATTGTATTTAATTAATTTATTGATAGTGTAGTGTTACCTGTAAAATAAATATAAATCCTAAAATAGCTATAATATAATTATAATTTATATTGTAGCTATATTAGGGTTTATTTTACAGGTAAGTATTTAGCTTTAAATAGGAATAATTTATTTAATAAGAGTTAATTTATTTCATTAGATTTAAATTATATTTAATTTAGGGGGGTGTTAGGGTTAAAGTTAGACTTAGCTTTAGGGGTTAATAAATTTATTAGAGTAGCGGTGAGCTCCTGTCGGCAGATTAGGGGTTAATACTTGAAGTTAGGTGTCGGCAATGTTAGGGAGGGCAGATTAGGGGTTAATACTATTTATTATAGGGTTATTGAGGCGGGAGTGAGGCGGATTAGGGGTTAATACATTTATTATAGTAGCGCTCAGGTCCGGTCGGTAGATTAGGGGTTAATAAGTGTAGTTAGGTGGAGGCGACATTGGGTGGCGGCAGATTAGGGGTTAATAAATATAATATAGGGGTCGGCGATGTTAGGGCAGCAGATTAGGGGTACATAGGGATAATGTAGGTGGCGGGGGTGTACAGAGCGGCAGATTAGGGGTTAAAAATAATATGCAGGGGTCAGCGATAGCGGGGGTGGCAGATTAGGGGTTAATAAGTGTAAGGTAAGGGGTGTTTAGACTCGGGGTACATGTTAGAGTGTTAGGTGCAGACGTAGGAAGTGTTTCCCCATAGGAAACAATGGGGCTGCGTTAGGAGCTGAACGCGGCTTTTTTGCAGGTGTTAGTTTTTTTTTAGCTCAAACAGCCCCATTGTTTTCTATGGGGGAATCGTGCACGAGCACGTTTTTGAAGCTGGCCGCGTCCGTAAGCAACTCTGGTATCGAGAGTTGCAGTGGCGGTAAATATGCCTGTACGCTCCCTTTTTGGAGCCTAACGCAGCCATTCTGTGAACTCTCAATACCAGAGGTATTTAAAAGGTGCGGCCAGAAAAAAGCCAGCGTTAGCTACGCCGGTCGTTAGCGACAAAACTCTAAATCTAGGCGATAGAAAGTAATGAAGCTCTCTGGGATACAAAATTCCACATAGGAGAGAGAAGGTAACTGGAGAACCCCTGGGGTTGATATAAAGGTTCTGTTTGCATCAATTCCAAATTAAACTGAAATGTTTTCACTTTTATAAATTACTTTTCTGTTAGTTAAAATAAGTGTATTGTGAATTTTAAGCAAACGTCACCTGCATACAGCTGGCGAGACAAATCAGTGAGACCAGCTTGTTTAAAATGCATAGAAAATGTCATAAGACTTGTGAGAGAGCTTCAGACATACCCTGGACACTCCTCTGTTCAGCCCAGGGAACTGCCCTGTCCCTCCAACTTTCTGAAACTGTCAGTTTACAATGGAGAAAATACAAAGTGCAATTAATTTGTAAAAGATACACAGAAATATACATAGGGGCTGAATGATCAAGCTATGAATGGAGCTTGATGCCCCTGTTTCCGCGGAACACTATGATAAATTGCCCCCAAAGTATGATCCTAAGTTATTAACGTAACACAGAACCTTTCAAAGCATAATCAGAATGTGTAAAATTACTGCTAGATCAAAATTTAAATGTATTAAAATGCAAACGAGAAAGTGCAAATCTTAAATGCAACCATACTGAAAGGACCAAATCTGAAATGTATAGTAACGTAAAATACAATGCACAAAGGGCAAGATTACAAGTAGCGCGTTATAGGTTTTCTGCGTGCGATGTGATCTTTTTGCAATCAATTTCCATTGCGCAGGTATTAGAAGTCTTGAAAAATTGCAATTGCTAGCGCGCATTGGCCTTTTAAGCAACAAGCGCTGCGGAATCTGTTGGTGCTCTACAAATACCCGATAATAATAACAATTATTTTCGTGCTTGAAGAGCTGTAGTAAGCAGTTTTGCAAACATAAAAGTTTAACAAAACACTTCAAAAATACATTACAAAGTGCACTTACACTCATATTAACACTGTGAAAAATTATTTAAAAAAAATATTTCACACAAAAGTTATAAGGGCTCAAAGAGACAAGATCCCGGGCAAAAAAAAAAGCTGACTCAGGAATTTTACATTGGCATACATACACATACTTAGAGTAGAGAAACATGTATTTATATGTATAGAGATATGGTTAACAATGCGGTATTCGCATATAGATCTCGAGATATGTAGACATATTTATATTCATATTAGACTTGTGCACGACGGGAAAATTTGTTTTGTTTCGGTTCGAATTGATTCGGATGTTTTCGAATTTCGTTTTTGGATTGATTCGAATTTGGAAACATTCGAATGCATTCGTTTTGGATTCATTCGGATTTATTCGGATTCTAATAAATTCAGATGTATTCGGATGTATTCGGTCCGGATTCGATTAGCAAATTCGGAAGTTCGGTATATGTTAGGTAGGATGTGATGTGTATTAGACTAGTATTATGTACTGTAATATTAGGTGTAACCCATAGCAGAGTGATATAACCTAATATACTGTATAATACTAGTGTAATTGTGATTATTCCATGGCCATCCAAATGTAACGAATAAATCAGAACTAATTCGAATTTATTCGTTAGTTTCGGTGCTACGGTAATTCTAAATTTGACTAATTTGTCCGAATTTTGATACGGAACGAAACAAAATGCACATATCTAATTCATATACATATCTTGCTATAAATAGATATATCAGTCCAAAAATCATCACATATATAGAGAAATATTTATTTACAAATAAATAGAAATATTCCGTTGTGAAAACAATATGAAATATTCACATTTTCATGAACACTTTTCAAGGAGCATACGTCATGGGCTTTGTGCAACATATGAGGGTTTCTGTGCGGTTTTTTTTTCTATTTGTTTTCTCCATTGACTTCTATGAGGAATACGTGAATGCACACGTGATTTGGATGTTTGCATTACGCGGCTTAACGTGCTTGCAAAATAAGTTATTTTGCAACTTGTAATAGCTGTGCAACCCCAAATGCGAAAAAGTCATAACGTGTGCAGTATTTTCGCAACTGATTTGCTGCATGACTTGTAATCTTGCCCAAAGTGTGTGTAACAAAAATCTGATATCATGCAGTGCTATATTGCACTAGCCTTGTTTCACCTTCACATATAGGAATAGAGAGATCTCGCGGGGTAGCGTTCCGCCCTTTTTCTTTTGAAAATTCAGTGAGTTCAGCCTTTGTTAAGTCTGAAATAAAATGTATCTCCAAGCTGGAGAATCCTTAAATATCAGGGCCGCTATGAGGCCATACTAAGCAGAGACACGTTGCTTCTCATCAAAATGTGCATATTTCTAAGAAATAAAATTCTGAAACAACCTGCTTAAGAAAACAATGACATCTTCCAACACTGAAATACCAAGAGATCTGCTAGGAACATCTGTTTTGCCTGAAGATTATTTCACCTTTATTGATGGTGGTTTTCCTCCACACCTGTCAGACTTGCCTTCTAAACTTATCTGTCAAAATTACCTTAGAGATCAGCTGCCTTGTGCATAAGATCACATATTTTCTTTTTTTCAAGCTAAACTGAAAGTCCTAAAAGGACACCTTGAGGAGAACTTCTGGAAAATGATTAACCTTTAACCCCTAAAACAAAGAAAGTTTTAAATGAAACATAAAAATAGTTCTGTTTAATCATCAACTGCAAGCAGCTAAACAGATGAGCATTTATGGTAACATTTAGTTCTTAAACATGAACGTTTAGGGAAATTCGTACTGACATTCATTATGAGTGATATCTGAATTGTGTTCCACAAATGCATAAAATGCTGATTTGCCAATATCCCTGCAGATGCATAACATTTTTTGAAGTTTAAAATGAGTGAAAAGATACTGTTGTTATGTAAAAACAATCGGCTAGATTACGAGTTTTGCGTTAGAGGCTATGCAGTGCTAACAAGCAGTTTTCTCTCACCGCTCACTTACCTGCAGCGCTGGTATTTTGGGTTTTTACAAACCCGGCGTTAAAAGGCAAGAAGTGAGCGTTGAGCAAAATTGTGCTCCTTACCGCACTCCAATACCAGAGCTGCTTAAGTCAGCGGTGAGCTGGTGGTATGTGCTTGTGCATGATTTCCCCATAGGAATCAACGGGGAGAGCCGGCTGAGAAAAGTCTAACACCTGCAAAAAAGCAGCGTAAAACTCAGTAATGCAGCCCCATTGATTCCTATGGGGAAACACATTTTATGTTTACACCTAACACCATAACATGAACCCCGAGTCTAAACACCCCTAATCTTATACTTATTAACCCCTAATCTGTCGCCCCTGACATCGTCGCCACCTACATTATACTTATTAACCCCTAATCTACCACTCCGGACATCGCCGCCACTATAATAAACATATTAACCCCTAAACTGCCGTACTCCTGCTTCACAAACATTAGTTAAATATTATTAACCCCTAATCTGCCATCCCTAATATCGCCGCCACCTATCTACATTTATTAACCCCTAATCTGCCGCCCCCAACGTCACCACCACTATACTAAATTTATTTACCCCTAAACCTAAGTCTAACCCTAACACCCCCTAACTTAAATATAATTACAATAAATCTAAATAAAAATTTATATTATTACCTAAATAATTCCTATTTAAAACGAAATACTTACCTATAAAATAAACCCTAAGCTAGCTACAATATAACGAATAGTTACATTGTAGCTAGCTTAGGGCTTATTTTTATTTTACAGGCAAATTTTATTTATTTGAACTAGTTAGAATAGTTATTAAATAGTTATGAACTTTTTAATAACTACCTAGCTAAAATAAATACAAATTTACCTGTAAAATAAAACCTGACCTAAGTTACAAAAACACCTAACACTACACTACAATTAAATAAATTAACTAAATTAAAAACAATAAAATAAATTAAATTAAATTAGCTAAATCACAACCCCCCCCCCCACTAAATTACAGAAAATAATAAACAAATTACAAGATATTTAAACTAATTACACCTAATCTAATAGCCCTATCAAAATAAAAAAAGCCCCCCAAAATAAAAAAAACCCTAGCCTAAATTAAACTACCAATAGCCCTTAAAAGTGCCTTTTGCGACCCAAAGAAATCAGCTCTTTTACCTGTAAAAAAAATACAAACAACCCCCCGAACAGTAAAACCCACCACCCACACAACCATCCCCCCAAATACTGTATAATCCTAACTAAAAAAACCTAATCTCCCCATTGCCCTGAAAAGGGCATTTTAATGGGCATTGACCTTTAAAGGGCAGTTAGCTCTTTTGCGGCCCAAAGCCCTAACCTAAAAATAAAACCCACCCAATACACCCTTAAAAAACCTAACACTAACCCCCTGAAGATCGACTTACTGTTCTGAAGACCGGACATCCATCCTCAAGGAAGCGGCAGAAGTCTTCATCCAACCGGGCCGAAGTCCTCAACGAAGCCGGGAGAAGTCTTCATCCAAGCCGGGCGAAGTGGTCCTCCAGACGGGTAGAAGTCTTCATCCAGACGTCATCTTCTATCTTCATCCATTCGACGTGGAGCGGCTCCATCTTCAAGACATCTGATGTGGAGCATCCTCTTCAATCGGAGTCTTTTACTGAATGACGGTTCCTTTAAGTGACGTCATCCAAGATGGCGTCCCTTAGATTCTGATTGGCTGATAGAATTCTATCAATCAGAATTAAGGTAGAAAAAATCTTATTGGCTGATGCAATCAGCCAATAGGATTGAAGTTCAATCCTATTGGCTGATCCAATCAGCCAATAGGATTGAGCTCTCATGGATGAAGACTTCTGCCCGTCTGGAGGACCACTTTGCCCAGCTTGGATGAAGTCTTCTTCTGGCATCTTTGAGGACTTCGTCTCGGTTGGATGAAGACTTCTGCCGCTTCCTTGAGGATGGATGTCCGGTCTTCAGAACAGTAAGTCGATCTTCAGGGGGTTAGTGTTAGTTTTTTAAGGGTGTATTGGGTGGGTTTTATTTTTTAGATTAGGGTTTGGGCCACAAAAGAGCTAACTGCCCTTTTAAGGGCAATGCCCATCTAAATGCCCTTTTCAGGGCAATGGGGAGCTTAGGTTTTTTTAGATAGTATTTTATTTGGGGAGTTGGTTGTGTGGGTGGTGGGTTTTACTGTTGGGGGGGTTGTTTGTATTTTTATTAGAGGTAAAAGAGCTGATTACTTTTGGGCAATGCCCGGCAAAAGGCCCTTGTAAGGGCTATTGATAGTTTAGTTTAGGCTAAGGTTTTTTTTTATTTTGGTTGGGCTTTTTTTATTTTGATAGGGCTATTAGATTAGGTGTAATTAGTTTAAATATCTTGTAATTTGTTTATTATTTTCTGTAATTTAGTGGGTTTTTTTGTACTTTAGCTAATATTATTTAATTTATTTAATTGTTGATAATTTAGTTAATTTATTTATTTATAGTGTAGTGTTAGGTGTTATTGTAACTTAGGTTAGGTTTTATTTTACAGTTACTTTTATATTTATTTTAGCTAGGTAGTTATTAAATAGTTAATAACTATTTAATAACTATTCTACCTAATTAAAATAAATACAAACTTGCCTGTAAAATAAAAACAAACCCTAAGCTAGATACAATGTAACTATTAGTTATATTGTAGCTATCTTAGGGTTTATTTTATAGGTAAGTATTTAGTTTTAAATAGGAATTATTTAGGTAATAATATTATTTTTTATTTAGATTTATTGTAATTATATTTGTTAGGGGGTGTTAGGGTTAGACTTAGGTTTAGGGGTTAATAAATTTAGTATAGTTTCGGCGACATTGGGGGTGGCAGATTAGGGGTTAATAAATGTAGGTAGGTGGCAGCGATGTTAGGGATGGCAGATTAGGGGTTAATAATATTTAACTAGTGTTTGCGAGGCAGGAGTGCGGCGGTTTAGGGGTTAATATGTTTATTATAGTTGTGGTGATGTCCAGAGCGGCAGATTAGGGGTTAAACATTTTATTTTAGTGTTTGCTATGCGGGAGGGCTTTGGTTTAGGGGTTAATAGGTAGTTTATGGGTGTTAGTGTACTTTTTAGCACTTTAGTTATGAGTTTTATGTTACGACGTTGTACCATAAAACTCTTAGCTACTGACTTTTAAATGTGTTAGGGATCTTGGAGGTAGAGGGTGTACTGCTCACTTTTTGGCCTCCCAGGACAGACTCGTAATACCAGCGCTATGGAAGTCCCATGGAAAAAAGGGTTCACGAAGTTTATGTAAGTTGTTTTGCAGTAAGGCCAAAGAGGTGTGCGGTGCCCCTAATCCTGCAAGACTCGTAATAGCAGCTGTAGGGAAAAAGCAGCGTTAAGACCTGTTAACGCTGCTTTTTCAGCCTAACACACAACTCGTAATCTAGCCGTATGGTAGCTGACTAGGGAACAAATCCTGCTTGTTCATAAGTCAGTAAAATGGCACCTGTTATCAAGAAGGCATATTACATAGCAGAAAACAAAGGGAAAATTTTATAAAGAAATCCTTTTCAAATCCTTTTCAGTCTGTCTCTTAATGTTAAAAATTATGATAAAAGAAGAAGAAAACAATCCATTTGTAATACAGTTATTCCCCTAAACCTATTATAACATTGTATTAAATTGCTAAGATTATGTGCAGAAAACCATCAGATAAACCAACAAGGATGATTATAAAAGCTAAAACAATTATATAGAAAATATTTAGTCAGTAGCTTCCTATACAGTTTTCCATGTGCATCTAGTGCCAACAAAATATAATTGCAAAGACATTTCTTTTTTCTTTTTTTAGCATTGTCTAAAATTCGAAGATTTCCAGATTCAGCAGTGTCTGTGGGAAAGGTCTTAGGAAGATATGAGAAAAACTTATTTTGTTACATATTGCTCAGGAATGTAAGCGCTCTTGTAAAGTATGGGAATAATGTGCCTTTTTATGGCTTCCTTAGGACAACATTTTATTTACTAGTAAGTTTGGTACCCATACTTCGAGACCATGTAACGGACAAAAGAAAGCTCATCTGTTCAGGGATTTCTTCATAACAGTTTTATTTTTTGTGATTTGAGGTTGAGTCCTCTATTTATCAAGCTGTCAACCGCAAATACGCTGGAATTATGCAGCGTATTTGTGGCGAGCCTGATTCGCCTTAATTATCAAACCCTACAAACCGGCAAAAGTAGAATTTAGTGATGTAACATACGATCCCCCAGACTCAGTCCGACACAGATCGATGCTTAAGTCACTACAGATGTTCCGAACGCAAGTTCGGCACTATCTGACTACTTTTGCTAGTTATCAAATAACTAGCAGGTACATTCTGCACTTTTCCGGCCCAGCGTACCTGGTTTTCAATCCGCCGCACTGGAGGCCGCGCATACCATAGGAATCAATGGGAGTCGGAAAGCAGCGAAAGCTTATGTTCGCTGCTGCCCGATATCCCATTGATTCCTATGGTAATGTCTACACCTAACACCCTAACATGTACCCCGAGTCTAAACACCCCTAATCTGCCCCCCTACACCACCGCCACCTACATTATACTTATTAACCCCTAAACCACCGCTCCCAGACCCCGCCACAACTGAATAACGTGTTTAACCCCTAAACCGCCGCTCCGGGAGCCCACCGTCACCTACATTATACTTATTAACCCCTAATCTGCCCCCCCTACACCGCCGCCATCTACATTATATTTATTAACCCCTAATCTGCCCTCCCTACACCGCCGCTATATTAAATGTACAGGGAGTGCAGAATTATTAGGCAAGTTGTATTTTTGAGGATTAATTTTATTATTGAACAACAACCATGTTCTCAATGAACCCAAAAAACTCATTAATATCAAAGCTGAATAGTTTTGGAAGTAGTTTTTAGTTATAGCTATTTTAGGGGGATATCTGTTTGTGCAGGTGACTATTACTGTGCATAATTATTAGGCAACTTAACAAAAAACAAATATATACCCATTTCAATTATTTATTTTTACCAGTGAAACCAATATAACATCTCAACATTCACAAATATACATTTCTGACATTCAAAAACAAAACAAAAACAAATCATTGACCAATATAGCCACCTTTCTTTGCAAGGACACTCAAAAGCCTGCCATCCATGGATTCTGTCAGTGTTTTGTTCTGTTCGCCATCAACATTGCGTGCAGCAGCAACCACAGCCTCACAGACACTGTTCAGAGAGGTGTACTGTTTTCCCTCCTTGTAAATCTCACATTTGATGATGGACCACAGGTTCTCAATGGGGTTCAGATCAGGTGAACAAGGAGGCCATGTCATTAGATTTTCTTCTTTTATACCCTTTCTTGCCAGCCACGCTGTGGAGTACTTGGACGCGTGTGATGGAGCATTGTCCTGCATGAAAATCATGTTTTTCTTGAAGGATGCAGACTTCTTCCTGTACCACTGCTTGAAGAAGGTGTCTTCCAGAAACTGGCAGTAGGACTGGGAGTTGAGCTTGACTCCATCCTCAACCCGAAAAGGCCCCACAAGCTCATCTTTGATGATACCAGCCCAAACCAGTACTCCACCTCCACCTTGCTGGCGTCTGAGTCGGACTGGAGCTCTCTGCCCTTTACCAATCCAGCCACGGGCCCATCCATCTGGCCCATCAAGACTCACTCTCATTTCATCAGTTCATAAAACATTAGAAAAATCAGTCTTGAGATATTTCTTGGCCCAGTCTTGACGTTTCAGCTTGTGTGTCTTGTTCAGTGGTGGTCGTCTTTCAGCCTTTCTTACCTTGGCCATGTCCCTGAGTATTGCACACCTTGTGCTTTTGGGCACTCCAGTGATGTTGCAGCTCTGAAATATGGCCAAACTGGCCGCAAGTGGCATCTTGGCAGCTGCACGCTTGACTTTTCTCAGTTCATGGGCAGTTATTTTGCGCCTTGGTTTTTCCACACGCTTCTTGCGACCCTGTTGACTATTTGGAATGAAACGCTTGATTGTTCGATGATCACGCTTCAGAAGCTTTGCAATTTTAAGAGTGCTGCATCCCTCTGCAAGATATCTCACTATTTTTGACTTTTCTGAGCCTGTCAAGTCCTTCTTTTGACCCATTTTGCCAAAGGAAAGGAAGTTGCCTAATAATTATGCACACCTGATATAGGGTGTTGATGTCATTAGACCACACCCCTTCTCATTACAGAGATGCACATCACCTAATATGCTTAATTGGTAGTAGGCTTTCGAGCCTATACAGCTTGGAGTAAGACAACATGCATAAAGAGGATGATGTGGTCAAAATACTCATTTGCCTAATAATTCCGCACATTCCTTGTATTAACCCCAAAACTTAAGTCTAACCCTAACACCACCTAACTTAAATATAATTTAAATAAATCTAAATAAAATTATTCCTATTTAAAACTAAATACTTACTTATAAAATAAACCCTAAGATAGCTACAATATAACTAATAGTTACATGGTAGCTAGTTTAGGATTTATTTTTATTTTACAGGCAACTTTGTATTAATTTTTACTAGCTACAATAGTTATTAAATAGTTATTAACTATTTAATAACTACCTAGTTAAAATAAATACAAAAGTACCTGTAAAATAAAACCTAACCTAAGTTACAATTACGCCTAACACTACACTATCATTAAATTAATTACCTACATTAACTACAATTAACTACAATTAAATAAAATTATCTAAAGTACAAAAAAACCCCCCACTAAATTACAGAAAACAATAAAATAATTACAAGTTTTTATGCTAATTACACCTAATCTAATCCCCCTAATAAAATAAAAAAGCCCCCCAAAATAATAAAAAGCCCTACCCTATACTAAATTACAAATAGCCCTTAAAAGGGCCTTTTGCGGGGCATTGCCCCAAAGTAATCAGCTATTTTACCTGTAAAAAAGTACAATACCCCCCAACATTAAAACCCACCACCCAAACACCCAACCCTACCCTAAAACCCACTCAATCCCCCCTTAAAAAAACCTAACACTAACCCCTTGAAGTCCTCCATGAAGCCGGGCGAAGTGGTCCTCCAGACAGGCAGAAGTCTTCATCCGAGCCGGCCAGAAGAGGTCCTCCAGATGGGCAGAAGTCTTCATCCAGACGGCATCTTCTATCTTCATCCATCCGGCGCGGAGCGGGTCCATCTTCAAGACATCCGATGCGAAGCATCCTCTTCCAACGACATCCGACGACTGAATGAAGGTACCTTTAAGTGACGTCATCCAAGAATTCTATCAGCCAATCAGAATTAAGGTAGGAAAAATCCTATTGGCTGATGCAATCAAAAAATAGGATTGAAGTTAAATCCTATTGGCTGATCCAATTAGTCAATAGGATTGAGCGTGTATTCTATTGGCTGTTCTAATCAGCCTATAGAATGCAAGCTCAATCCTATTGGCTGATTGGATCAGCCAATAGGATTAAACTTCAATCCTATTGGCTGATTGAATCAGCCAATAGGATTTTTCCTACCTTAATTCCGATTGGCTGATAGAATTCTATCAGCCAATCAGAATTCAAGGGACGCCATCTCGGATGACGTCACTTAAAGGTACCTTCATTCAGTCATCGGATGTCGTTGGAAGAGGATGCTCCGCGTCGGATGTCTTGAAGATGGACCCGCTCCGTGCCGGATGGATGAAGATAGAAGATGCCGCCTGGATGAAGACTTCTGCCCGTCTGGAGGACCACTTCTGGCCGGCTTGGATGAAGACTTCTGCCCGTCTGGAGGACCACTTTGCCCGGCTTCATGGAGGACTTCGGCCCGGTTGGGTGAAGACAGCTCAAGGTAGGGTGATCTTCAAGGGGTTAGTGTTAGGTTTTTTTAAGGGGGATTGGGTGGGTTTTAGAGTAGGGTTGGGTGTGTGGGTGGTGGGTTTTAATGTTGGGGGGGGTATTGTATTTCTTTTTTTTACAGGTAAAAGAGCTGATAACTTTGGGGCAATGCCCCGCAAAAGGCCCTTTTAAGGGCTGGGAAAAGTGCCGATTACTTTGGGGCAATGCAGGTAATTGATTTAATGATAGTGTAGTGTTAGGTGTAATTGTAACTTGGGTTAGGTTTTATGTTACAGGGACTTTTGTATTTATTTTAACTAGGTAGTTATTAAATAGTTAATAACTATTTCATAACTATTGTAGCTAGTTAAAATAAATACAAAGTTGCCAGTAAAATAAAAATAAATCCTTAGATAGCTACAATGTAACTATTAGTTATATTGTTGCTATCTTAGGGTTTATTTTATAGGTAAGTATTTAGTTTTAAATAGGAATAATTTTATTTAGATTTATTTAAATTATATTTAAGTTAGGTGGTGTTAGGGTTAGTGTTAGACTTAGGTTTAGGGGTTAATACATTTAATATAGTGGCAGCAGTGTAGGGGGCAGATTAGGGGTTAATAAATATAATGTATGTGGCGGCGGTGTAGGGGGGGCAGATTAGGGGTTAATAAATATAATGAAGGTGGCGGTGGGCTCTGGGAGCGGCGGTTTAGGGGTTAAACACTTTATTTAGTTGCGGCGGGGTCTGGGAGCAGCAGGATAGGGGTTAATAACTTTATGTAGGTGGCGGCGGTATAGGGGGCGGAAGATTAAGGGTTAATATGTATAATGTAGGTGGCGGTGGGCTCCGGGAGCGGCGGTTTAGGGGTCAATAACTTTATTTAGGTGCGGCAGGGTCCAGGAGCGGCGGGATAGGGGTAAATAGTATAGTATAGTGTGGGTGTTTAGTGACAGGGTACCAAGAAAAAAACCCAAAGAGCAGCGAGATCGATGACTGTTAATTTTGGAGAATGTATCCAGGTCCGCGGCAGCGATGTTAGGCGAGCGCATTGGTGCCGTCGAATGCAGGTAAGTTGACGGCTTGATAAATAGAGGCCTGGGTGTTTAGTTTAAATGTAGTTGCGACGTCATGTTTGTAAAGGGAAGCACATTATATATATAAGAAATGGCGAGAGACACTAAAGTTAACTGATGTAAATATATTGTATAAGTGAAAACAAACAATATTCATTGTTTATTGACAGAAATGTAGACTTGTAAGGAAGCATTATACCACTAGAGATACCTGCTGGTTATAGGAAATCTTGGGGATGTGGGACTCCCTCATTCAGTTTATCTGTTGCATTACCCACACTTGTACCACTTGTTTCATAGTGCTGTGGAATCTATTGGAGCTCTACAAATACCTGATAATAATAATATGGCAAATAGTACAAGATATTGGAACAGAAAAATCAAAGCCTAACCTATAGGAGCACAACAGTACCCCACATTCCCTCAAGCCAGCTAAGTTAAAGAAAAGACAAGATAACTAGACAGGAATATTCAATCTATTATTCCTTCATCATTTACAAAATATTTCTTGCACTATTTTATACATTACCTGAAGTAGTAAAGTGTAGGCTATAAAATGCCTGTTGTTTTTCTAATACCCTCTAAGTTGTGATAGATAAAGCAAACAAAACACAGATTTACTGAATTATTCATTATGGGCTAGATTACAAGTGAAGCACGAAAATATTAAAGATATTGAGCGCTAACTGCGCTCAAGCTAGTTTAATAGCACTTTAATAGTCAATAGGATGTAAACAGCTCTCATCCTATTGGCTGATTTTAATTTTTCAGCCAATGGGAATGCAAGGTACCCCAATGTAAAAGGAGTACCTTGCATTTAATCTTCAGTGTGCGGCGGACGATTGCATAAAGAGGAACCTCCACTACGCTGATGACCGCCTACATGACTGCCTACATGTCCGCCTACATGACTGTAATGTTTGATTTTTTTATTCTGTGTAATTTTAGATTTTTAATATTTTCGGTAATGTTATTTTTTTTTGTAGTTTAAGCTTAGGTTTTAATTATTTTAAGGTAGTTAGTATATTGTAACTTTAATTTAATGTTAGGGGGTGTTAGGTTTAGGGGTTAATAGTTTAATTCAGGTAGTTGTGATGTGGAGGGATGGCAGTTTAGGGGTAAATAGGTTTATTTTAGTAGTGCCAATGTGGGGGGATGGCGGTTTAGGGCTTAATGGATTTATTTTAGTAGTCACGATGTAGGGGGGACGGAGGTTTAGGGGTTAATGGGTTTATTTTAGTAAAAGCGATGTCGGAGTATTGTGGTTTAGGGGTTAACAGCTTTATTTATTAGTTGCAATGCTAGGGGATGGTGGTTTAGGGGTTAATAGTGTAATTTAAGGGTGTAAGTACACTTTATAATATATTTTTTATGGGTTTTGTGAAACTTTTTTGTTTTGCAAAATCCATAACTACAGGTCTTTGAATGCGGAATGGATCATTACGTTATAGGCCATAACGATCGCGGTAAAGCCATACCGTGTGACTTGTAATACAGAGTAGCTGACCATTCCGCACTCAAAGGCCATTTTTTTAGATAGTAAAGCCTGAACGGCACAACTTATAATCTTGGTCTGTGTGTGCCAAACCCAACTCTGGGTTTGGCACATTCAGCTCTATTTTGGTTTTATCTGACCATAGAACCAGATCCCATTTAAGTTCCAGCAGTGTCTGGAAAACTGAAGATGCTTGAGTTTGTTTTTGGATGAGAGTAGAGGCTTTTTTCTTGAAACCATTCCAAACAACTTTTGGTAGTGTAGGTAATGTCGGATTGTAGTTTTGAAGACTTTCTGACCCCAAGATGCAACTAACTTCTGCAATTCTCCAGCTGTGATCCTTGGAGATATTTTGGCCACTTAAACCATCCTCTTCACAGTGCATTGAGACAATATAGACACATATCCTCTTCCAGGTTGATTCATAACATTTCCAGTTGACTGGAACTTCTTAATTATTGCCTTGATGGTGGAAATGAGTATTTTCAATTCTTTTGCTATTTTCTTATAGCCACTTCCAATTTTGTGAAGCTCAACAATCTTTTGCCGCACATCATAGCTATATTCCTTGGTCTTACCCATTGTGATGAATGACTAAGGTAATTTGGCCTATATTTATACCCCTGTGAAACAGGAAGTCATGATTGAACAATTTCCTGTTCCTAGTCACCTAAAAAATGAATATGCTTCAAATATATTTTTCTCATATAAATTCATAGGGGTGCCAATAATTGTGGCAGACATATTTAGCAAAGATTTTTTTATATATAAACCTGTGTTGTGTTTGCAATTGTTTGATATCCACGAGAGCAGAGTATTTTTGTGTATTTTTTAACATAACATTTAGACCTCCCCAAGGTCATAATAAAAATTTATACAGAGAGAGAAGCACTCTACCAGGAACGAACAAGCTAGTTGCTTGTTCCAGTGAGTGCGCTTCTCTGTGTGTGTATATATTCTTAAATACATATTTCTATATTTATATCATGTGCGCAACCCCGACCACGTTAAAATCTAAATCGTGAAACACGATGCACAAAACGCATATTTTACATTTCTAATTCTTCACGTAGAAAATAATGTACTTTTTATTATTAATATATATATATATATATATATATATATATATATATATATATATATGATACTGTTCATGTAAAATACACCAGGTACTTCAAAAAAATGTAATCTTCAATCATTTCTAAATGATATCAAGAACCTCCCCTGGCACAGATTAAACCTAATTCCAGATTTAGACTCAGCAGTTGAATTCTTTCAGTCCGAACTCCAACAAGTTTGGAATTTGCATGCCCCGCTGCGTAAGGTGAGAGTAAAAGGAGCACATATGAATTGGATCACAGCTGACCTCATTCAAATGTACCAGTTTCGGGACTCATTGTGGTCAAAGTTCAAGCATACTGGTTCTATGAACGATCACTGTGTATATAGACAACGGCAAAATATATGCACTAAACAAACAAAATTGTCCAAGGCCCAATATTTCTGTGAAAATCTGAACAATAACATATCAAACCGTAGAATGTTTTGCAAAGTCATAAATAATTTGCACACTCCACCAATCCACTCCCAACCCTCCTCTGTCAAGTGGACAACCAAAAACTGCAACTTCCCTTAGAAGTAGCAAATGCCTTTAACAATTATTTTGTCAGATGCTCCACCACCCTGATTGACAAACTAATAAATGACACACATCCTGAAACTACAAATGTGGACCAGGCCCCACTAAATTTGCAAAGACCCAAAATAGAGAAGTTCAATTTTAGACCTGTACCCATCAATGTCATTAAGAAACACCTTAATAATCTAAAAATGAAAAACCAGTCTGGACCTGATCAAATCCCAGCAATGCTGTTGAAACTCAGTGCGCCGGCAATTGCTAAACCTGTCACAACCCTAATTAATGAATCCTTGGTGTCTGGGTACATACCCAAACTTTGGAAGACTGCAAGAGTAGTGCCTATCCATAAAAGTGGTGACATCACCTTGGTTTCTAGCTATCGCCCAATATCATTGCTCCCAGTATAGTAAAAAATCTTAGAAAACTGCGTCCATACGCAACTATATGAGTATTACCAATAATCTAACTATCTGACCCGTGCTCAATCAGGTTTTCGCCCAAATCACTCCACTGCAACTGCCCTCCTAAACGTTTGCAACGACATCCAAACTGGCATGGAACAAGGAGACCTAACTGGAGCATTTTATTTAATTTTGCAAAGGCCTTTGACACAGTACACCACAACATACTACTGCTCAAACTAAAAAACTCAGGTATTGGTGATTGTCGGCTAACCTGGTTTCAATCATATGTATTGGATCGATCACAATATGTCTCCATTTCTGACAGCATTTCACTCCCTCTCCCAGTCACGTGTGGTGTTCCCCAAGGTTCCATTCCCAGCCCCCTACTATTCACATTATTTATAAATGATCTGCCAAATGTCTGCAAATCCTCAACTGTACACATGTACGCAGACGACACTGTAATCTATGCAAGCAAATCCGATCTGCCGCAGCTTGAGGCTGTGTTCCAAGACCAGTTCACAGAGCTAGAAAAGTGGATCTCAAAAAACAAACTCTTCCTAAACACTGACAAAACACAATGATCTTTGGAACGGTACCTAAATTACAAAAACTACAAAATTCCCATCTACGCATCAAAACAAAATCAAATTGCACACTGACCGCAGTCCACAGTTTCAAATACTTGGGAATGTTGTTAGACCCCAATCTATATTTTGGCCTCCACATAGAAAAACTTGCATCTAAACTCTATCCAAAACTAGGTGCCCTGTACAGAAACAAATCCTGCCTAAGCCCTACAGGAAAGGAAAAGATTGTACAGCAAATGGTGATGCCAATCATGGATTATGGGGACATAGTATATGCACCTGCCCCGCAAACTCACCTTAACAAACTTAATACACTGTATAACTCATTCTGCCGCTTTGTGCTACAATGTAACTACAGGACCCACCATTGTGACATGCTAAAAGAACTAAACTGGCTGTCGCTGGAATCCAGACGCACCCTCCATCTTTCCTGCCTTGTATTTAAAAGCTTTTCTAGGAAGCTCCCACCCTACCTGAGCAGAATGCTCTCCACGGCTGTTCCCACCTCCTATAACCTCTGATTCAGTACCAGCACATTATTTAGCTTGCCTCAATACAAAAAGAAAGCAGCTTGATCCTCCTTTTCCTACAGAGCGCCACAATTATGGAACGACTTCCCGCACACTTTCAAACCTTCCCCAAGCCTAATATCCTTTAAGAGATCCCTCTCTACATATCTCAAAACAAAATGCACCTGTCATGGTTGATTATATATTTCCTACCTGTTCTATGTTAAATTTTGCATATATTATGTATTAATATTGTTTTTGTATTTTATTGTACCCTATTGTATCAATGCAATGTTTTGAGGACCCAGGACATACTTGAAAATGAGAGAACTATCAATGTATCCTTCCTGGTAAAATATTTTATAAATAAATAAATATCTATAGGAATAGATATGCAGGTTTATTTATATATAGATATATAAATAGAAATATATCTTTTCAATAAAAAGGACATTATTCTGTAAGTGAAGAACATTGGAATGTGAAATATGTACAGTAAATATACAGTATAACACATAAATGCATAGATATGTATATATATATATATATATATATATATATATATGTAGTCTCAGAGTTTGGGGGGATTTGCACTCTCACCTTCATGTACATCAGCCAGGTTGTCTGGAAGCAACAATCGATTGCAATTCATATTCAATTCCGCACTCACTGATGAAGGGGTAAGTGAGCTCCGAATAAAGAACTTTTTGTTTATAAGTCCAGTGAGTATGGAATTTAATACAAATTGGAATATATATATATATATATATATATATATATATATATATATATATATATATATAAAACAAACAGAGAAAGTCCAGCACTCACTTACAAGCTCTCAGCTAAAATTTAAAAGCAAAAATGGAAAGGTTAGTTACCACATCTGGCCAAATGGGACAAGCCCAGGTACCTTGTCAAGGTCCTTTCCAATACCTGGGACCCTAAAACAGTCACACAAAGCAAGCTCTCTAATCCAAACAAACTAGGAATAAGGGAAGGGTGCACAGGCTTATGTAATCACCCTAGACATATACAAAACACGGAAGGGGACTGCACTCTCATATTGGACCGGGTACACATCCCATGACCCTGCAACATGCTCAGCCCTGGGTGCTCACGGGCACTCACAGGAAGCTGCGCTGTCCCCAGAGTCACAGGCAGTTAACCCCAGACAGGTCTGGGTGCAAGATCCATAGGGAAAATTACAAAACAAATTAATACAACACACAGAGAAAGTCCAGCACTCACAAGCCCTCAGCTAAGATTTAAAAGCAAAAATGGAAAGGTTAGTTACCGCATCTGTTACCACCCTTCCTTTGTTCCCAGTTTGTTTGGATTTGAGAGCTTGCATTTTGTGGCTGTTTTAGGGTCCCAGGTATTGGAAAGGACCTTGACGTGGTACCTGAGCTTGTCCCATTTGGCCAGATGCGGTAACTAACCTTTCCATTTTCCAACTAACATTTCCATGTGTTATTGTCTATTTGATACACTGATTTGAATATATACCTTTTGGTACATTGTTATATTTCAGAGCAGGTCGCAGAGCATTAATTCAGCAGGAGTAGTACATGAGTACGTCAGATATTTTGACATCTGTCTACATGAATTAGGCTTGATTTAGGCTCTCTGAGGCCTATTTAACAAATGTCTGTCAGGCCTGATCCAACAGTGCGGATCAGGTCCAACAGACATCGCTGAATGCAGAGAATGCAGATACACTCTCCGTATTCAGCATTGCACCAGCAGCTCTTGTGAGCTGCTGGTGCAACACCGCCCCCTGCAGACTTGCGACCAATCGGCCACCAGCAGGGGGTGTCAATCAACCCGATCGTACTCGATTGGGTTGAATTCCGGCGATTCCTGCTATGAGCAGGCGGACAGGGTTATGGAGCAGGGGTCTTTGTGACCGCTGCTCCATAACTTGTGTTTCTGGCGAGTCAGTTCAGAGCGTGATAGATAGGCCCCTATATATCTAAGCAAATTATATTTTTTTTCTTCGTTTTATTATATCACAATGAACTTGGTGAGGTCACTTGATGGTTATCTTGGATTAATAAAAATGATATTATATATATATATATATATAGACAGCAGACAGGCCAGCACTCATGGTTAACATTTCATCTACCCAGGGTACTTCCATAGTATTGATAGTAGTAAAGAATGGGGATGCACTCGCCAGGATTTCCAAAGTTACCTTTAAATGTAACGTTTTGGGGTGTTATGCCCTTCGTCAGACAATACAAAATAACACCCCGAAACGTTACATTAAAAGGTAACTTTGGAAATCCTGGGGAGTGCATCCCCATTCTTTACTATATATATATATATATATATATATATATATATATATATATATATATATATATATATATATATATATGAAGTATATATAAATAATTAGATGGATACATAGATAAAAACATCAGATATGTATAGAAATATTTATTTAACAATAATTAGAACATATTCTTCTATGTGAGGAACATTGGAATGTGACATTTTGATATTTTTATGTATGGGTGTTTTTTTCCACACTTTTCACGCTCCATTGAAGTCTATGGGATAATGTGTTTGCGTGTGTCAGGTAAGTGCTAGTTCACAAACTTTTTACTTTCTATTTATAATATGATCGCAACCCAACGCACACAAAAAAGCCTTCATCTAGCCAAGTTAACGCGTGAGCGGGAGTGCTAACTTGCACTCCATTCGTAATCTAGCCCTTAATGATTTGTGGATGGTCAAAGAACAAAAACAGCTATTTCCTATACAAAAATAAACACAAAGAGTGATTTTATATTCTGTTGCAGGAATAGCAAGCTTTAACAGACAGATATGTGATTTCTCATACAGCTAACGAGATCTGCGAGAAAAGGTAGAATATGAAAATCACATGACTACAACATTGAGAAATGACAATCAGCAATCGTTCTCTTAATATCTTTGGTTTTATTTTCTTGGATATGTGGGATTATAAAGTACAGTATTCTAGTCTTTAGGAAGGGGTTTTCTCAATTGCGTTGTCATAATTGGAGTAAGAGTGAGTTTTGGAAATTGCGCATTCGGAAACTATGTTAGTATACAAATAAGGAAGGAGCTGGGCGCTCGCGGCATTCAGCTCTTTTTGGAGCCGGATTTGTTCATGTGAAATTGAAGCACGCAAAGATTTATGCAACACCAGATCTTAGTGTATTGTAATTTCACAAGGAGAAATCTGGCTCCAAAAAGCCCTGAAAGTCACAAGCAGCCTCATTCTTTCTCATTTGGATAATAACAAAGTATCCAAATGCACATGTCTATTCTTTACAGAGGGTATTTGAAATTGAGGTATGTATAGTGGGCTTTGACATTGTGGTCTATACAGTTTTTAAAATCACATTCTGAGTTGCGCAACGTTGGACCATCTTTAGAAATTCATCTCTTATCTGTCTCACAAATTACAGTGTGAGAATATCTTTCTTTTTAGGGAAATTAATATCCCGCACTGTCCTTCTTGATTTTAAAAGAAAATCTTGCCAAAATGGAAAACAAGGTTTTCTTTTATAATATATATATATATATATATATATATATAGACAAAGCAAGAGGTGTGACAGGTGTTATATATATACACACATATAATGTTGTTATTGGGAGGTGGTATAGAGATGTGACAATATTAGCAATCCAATTTAGCACAAAATAAACAAAAAGTCTCTAAAGAAATAGTCCATGAAGAATTAGTATATTTCCGCTGCGAAGATACCACTGTAAAATCCCCAAATGATAAAAATGTCTACTTACTAGACCTTACCTTAATCATAGGAGGCAGGTGAGGCACCTGACATTTGGGGCAAATTGAAATTTTTTGGGGTGTTTTTTTTTTTAGATTAGGGCTTTGGGCTTTTTTAATGACAATACAAATATACAAATATTCCTTTAGGGGCAATAAGTAGCGTAGACTTAGGTTTTTTATTTTGGGGGGTTGGTTGGGTAGTGGGTTTTACTGTTGGGGAACTTTGCATTTTTTTTACAGATTAAAGATCTGTTTAACCTTTTAATGGCTATTGGTAGTTTATTGTAGGCTAGGGGGTGTTTATATTTTGGGGGGCTTTTTTATTTTTATAGGGCTATTAGATTAGGTGTAATTGTTTTTATTTTTGATAATTTTGTTTATTATTTTTTGTAAGCTTAGTGTTTTTTATTTTTCGTAATTTAGTGTTTATTATTTTTTGCAATTTTAGATTTTTTATTTTTTTTAGTAGTGTTAGGTTTTTTTAAATTTGTAATTTAGATTTTTTAATTGGTAGTATTTTTTTTATTTTATTAGAATAGTAATGTTAGTTTAATTTATAGTTTAATGTTAGGTTTATTTTTATTTCACAGGTAAGTTTTTATTTATTTTAAGATAGTTATATTGTAATTTAAAGTTAGGGTGTGCGAGGTTTAGGGGTTAATAGTTTAATTTAGTGTTTTGCGATGTGGGGGGCCAGCGGTTAAGGGGTTAATAGGTTAATTTAGTGACGGCGATGTGGGAGGCCGGAGGTTTAGGGGTTAATAACTTTATTATAGTGGCGGCGATGTGGGAGGCCGGAGGTTTAGGGGTTAATAAATTTATGATAGTGGCCGAGATGACGGGGAGCGGCAGATTAGGGGTTAATAGCTTTATTATAGTGTCGGCAATGTCGGGGGGCGGTGGATTAGGGGTTAATAAGTTTAATATAGTGTTTTCGATGCTGGAGAACGGCAGTTTAGGGGTCAATAGGTAGTTTATGGGTGTTAGTGTACTTTCTAACAGTTTTGTTATGAGTTTTGTGTAAAATTGTTGTTGCGCAAAACTCAGAACTACTGGTCTCAGATAGCGGCATGGATCGTGTCGGTATAGGCTGTAACGCAAGCATTTTAGCATCAACGCACAACCTGTAATACCGGTGCTATGAAAATCCCATACAAAAAAGTAATTTTTTTGAGTGCAGAATGGACGTTGCATTACAGGCTAAAGTCCTTGCGGTATAGCTATACCGACACGACTCATAATATGCGTTACTGGCCATAACGCTGGAATTTATTTATTTATTTATAAAATAAATCTAAATAAAACCTACTATCATTACCTAAATAATTCGCCGACACCCCTAATCTGCCGCCCCGACATCACCGACACCTACGTTATACTTATTAACCCCTAATCTGCCGCCCCCAATATCGCTGACAACTACATTATACTTATTAACCCCTAATCTGCTGCCCCCAACATCGCCGCCACCTACCTACATTTATTTACCCCTAATCTGCCGCCCCCAACGTCTCCGCAACTATGCTAAAGTTATTAACCCCTAACCCGAAGTCTAACCCTAACCCTAACAACCACTAACTTTAATGTAATTAAAATAAATCTAAATAAAACCTACTATTAATAACTAAATAATTCCTATTTAAAACTACCTATAAAACTTACCTATAAAATAAACCATAAGCTAGCTACAATATAACTAATAGTTACATTGTAGCTAGCTTAGGGTTTATTTTTATTTTACAGGCAAGTTTGTATTTATTTTAACTAGGTAGAATAGTTACTAAATAGTTATTAACTATTTACTAGCTACCTAGCTAAAATAAATACAAATTTACCAGTAAAATAAAACTTAACCTGCCTTACACTAACACCTAACCTTACACTACAATTAAATCAATTACATTAATTAAATACAATTACCTAAATTGCAAAAAAAAAGCAAAACAATAAATTACACAAAATAAAAAAATAAATTATCAGATATTTAAACTAATTAAACCTAATCTAATAGCCCTATCAAAATAAAAAAGCCCCACCAAAAAAAAAAAAAAAACCCTAGCCTAAACTAAACTACCAATAGCCCTTAAAAGGGCCTTTTGCGGAGCATTGCCCCAAAGAAATCATCTCTTTACCTGTAAGAAAAAATACAAACAACCCCCCACCCACACAACCAACCCCCCAAATAAAATCCTAACTGAAAAAACCTAAGCTCCCCATTGCCATGAAAAGGGCATTTGGCTGGGCATTGCCCTTAAAAGGGCATTTAGCTCTTTTTCAAGTGCCCAAACCCCTAATCTAAAAATAAAACCCACCCAATAAACTCTTAAAAAAGTCTTAACACTAACCCCCGAAGATCCACTTATAGTTTTGAAGACCTGACATCCATCCTCAAAGAAGCCGGCAGAAGTCCTCAATGAAGTGGCAGAAGTCTTCATCCAACCGGGAAGAAGTCTTCATCCAACCGGGCAGAAGTCTTCATCCAGACGGCATCTTCTATCTTCATCCATCCGGCGCGGAGCGGGTCCATCTTCAAGACATCCGGTACGGAGCATCCTCTTCAATCGACGTCTTCTTCCGAATGAAGTTTCCCTTTAAATGATGTCATCCAAGATGGCATCCCTCAGATTCCGATTGGCTGATAGATTTCTATCAGCCAATTGGAATTAAGGTTGAAAAAATCCTATTGGCTGTTGCAATCAGCCAATAGGATTGAGCTTCAATCCTATTGGCTGATCCAATCAGCCAATAGGATTGAGCTTGCATTCTATTGGCTGTTCCGATCAGCCAATAGAATGCAAGCTCAATCCTATTGGCTGATTGCAACAGCCAATAGGATTTTTTCAACCTTGATTCTGATTGGCTGATAGAAATCTACCAGCCTATCGGAATCTAAGGAACGCCATCTTGGATGACGTCATTTAAAGGGAAACCTCATTCGGAAGAAGACGTCGATTGAAGAGGATGCTCTGCGCCAGATGTCTTGAATAGTGATGTCGCGAACATAAAAATTTGGGTTCACGAATGGCGAACTTCCACAACTGTTCGCGAACGGGCGAACCGGGCGAACCGCCATAGACTTCAATAGGCATGCAAATTTCAAAACCCACAGGGACTCTTTCTGGCCACAATAGTGATGGAAAAGTTGTTTCAAGGGGACTAACACCTGGACTGTGGCATGCCGGAGGGGGATCCATGGCAAAACTCCCATGGAAAATTACATAGTTGATGCAGAGTCTGGTTTTAATCCATAAAGGGCATAAACCACCTAACATTCCTAAGAATCCTAAATTGTTTGGAATAACGTGCTTTAAAACATCAGGTATGATGTTGTATCGATCAGGTAGTGTAAGGGTTACGCCCGCTTCACAGTGACAGACCAAACTCCCCGTTTAATGCACCGCAAACAACCGCAAACAGTCCATTTGCACAACCGCAAACTCCCCATTTGCACAAGGTTGGATACCAAGCTAGTCATGTCCTGTTCCTTGTCCTCACTGATGTCATTGAAGGTCTCTTCCTCCACCCAGCCACGTACAACACCAAGGGTCCCCGAAAGGTGACAACAAGCCCCCTGGGACGCCTGCTGTGTTTGGTCTTCCACCTCCTCAAAGCCACCTTCCTCCTCTGACTCCTCTTCTTCAGACTCCTCTCTCTGCGTTGCCTCTATCTGCGTTATTATAAGGTGTGTTAAGTAGTACTACTCCTATCAGTTTAATCCCTGTTACGTCCCCTATCAGGGGACGTGCATATGGCATCGATTTTAGGAACCGGGAGATGGAAAAAGATGCTTGTTCGGTCCTCCTACTTCAAATTTGGGGCACTGCGCGTGCAATCGTGGCCGGACTTTTAGCCGACGGACATTTGGCAGATGGACATTTGGCCGACGGACATTTGGACGAAACACAAGTGGATGTCAGATAACAGTCCGGCCACGAGATAGATAGATTTGATAGATAGATAGATACATAGAATTAGATAGATAGATCAATAGATGCAATAGATACATTTGATAGATACGATAGATAGATACGATAGATAGATACGATAGATAGATACATAGATTTGATAGATAAATAGATAGATTTGATAGATAGATAATTTCCCAGACAGAGAATTACAAGACATGCGGTCTGTGACCCATGGTAAGGTTCCCAGAGGCAGTTGCGGCGCCAGGGGACGTGTATATGGCATGGATTTTAAGAACCGGGAGATGGAAAAAGATGCTTGGTCGGTCCTCCTACTTCAAATTTGAGGCACTGCACGTGCAATCTACTGTGCCACCAGATAGGAGTGGTGTGTTAAGTAGTGCTATTCTTATCAGTTTAGTCCCTGTTACGTCCCCTATCAGGGGACGTGTATATGGCATGGATTTTAGGAACCGGGAGATCGAAAAAGATGCTTGGTCGCTCCTCCTACTTCAAATTTGGGGCACTGCGCTTGCAATCGTGGCCGGACTTTTAGCCGACGGACATTTGGCAGACGGACATTTGGCCGACGGACATTTGGCCGAAACACAAGTGGCTGTCAGATAACAGTCCGGCCACGAGATAGATTTGATAGATAGATAGATACATAGATTAGATAGATAGATCAATAGATGCAATAGATACATTTGATAGATACGATAGATAGATAGATTTGATAGATAAATAGATAGATTTGATTGATAGATAGATAGATAATTTCCCAGACAGAGAATTACAAGACGTGCGGTCTGGGACCCATGGTAAGGTTCCCAGAGGCAGTTGCGGCGTCAGTGGACGTGTATATGGCATGGATTTTAGGAACCGGGAGATGGAAAAAGATGCTTGGTCGGTCCTCCTACTTCAAATTTGGGGCACTGCGTGTGCAATCTAATGTGCCACCAGATAGGAATGGTGTGTTAAGTAGTACTATTCCTATCAGTTTAATCCCTGTTACGTGCCTTTTTTTTTGTTTGGTTTTTGAAGCCACAGTGCAGCACCAGAGGCCAGAAAAATTTGGCATGTACACATGCCTGAAAAATTAGGTATTGTTGCAGCCGCTGCTGTAGCAGCGGCTAGAAAAATTTATGTTTGTTTCCCAGGCAGAAAGTGCCCTAAAACATTGCGGCTTGAACCCTAGTTGGTGGCGGATAAGTCACGCAAGTCATCCGGCATTCGAAGATAAAATACAGCCCATGTGGACCATTTTTAGCCCAAGGCAGCTCATCTCATCAGGCCTTTTTTACTCAAATGTATTGCCCAATGTCAGTCCCTTCGGGATCCATCCCTCATTCATCTTAATAAAGGTGAGGTAATCTAGACTTTTTTGACCTAGGCGACTTCTCTTCTCAGTGACAATACCTCCTGCTGCACTGAAGGTCCTTTCTGACAGGACACTTGAAGCGGGGCAGGCCAGAAGTTCTATCGCAAATTGGGATAGCTCAGGCCACAGGTCAAGCCTGCACACCCAGTAGTCAAGGGGTTCATCGCTCCTCAGAGTGTCGAGATCTGCAGTTAAGGCGAGGTAGTCTGCTACCTGTCGTTCGAGTCGTTCTCTGAGGGTGGACCCCGAAGGGCTGTGGCGATGCATAGGAGTTAAAAAGCTCTGCATGTCCTCCATCAACATGTCTGTAAAGCGTCCTGTCCATGCCAGCTTGGTCATGGGAGTCGTAGGATTACTTTCACCTCTTCCCCTGTTAGATACCTGTTGTGCTGTGACATCACCCTTATACGCTGTGTAAAGCATACTTTTTAATTTATTTTGGAACTGCTGCATCCTTTCCGACTTGCGGTAGTTCGGTAACATTTCAGGCACTTTATGCTTATACCGGGGGTCTAGTAGCGTGGACACCCAGTACAGGTCGTTCTCCTTCAGCTTTTTTATACAAGGGTCACTCAACAGGCACGACAGCATGAAAGACCCCATTTGCACAAGGTTGGATGCTGAGCTACTCATGTCTCGTTCCTCGTCCTCAGTGATCTCACTGAAGGTATCTTCTTCCCCCCAGCCACGTACAACACCACTGGTACCAGATAGGTGACAACGAGCACCCTGGGATGCCTGTTGTGGTTGGTCTTCCTCCTCCTCCTTAAAGCCACATTCCTCCTCTGACTCCTCTTCCTCACAATCCTCTTCCAGCGTTGCCACTGGTCCAGCAAGCAATGCTGATAAGGCTGTTTCTGGTGGTGATGGTGACCACAACTCTTCCTCTTCATGCTCATCTACGGCCTGATCCAGCACTCTTAGCAGGGCACGCTCCAGGAAGAAAACAAGTGGTATGATGTCACTGATGGTGCCTTCGGTGCGACTGACTAGGTTTGTCACCTCCTCAAAAGGACGCATGAGCCTACAGGCATTGCGCATGAGCGTCCAGTAACGTGGCAAAAAAATTCCTAGCTCCGCAGAGGCTGTCCTAGCATCCCGGTCATACAAATACTCGTTAGTGGCTTTTTCTTGTTGGAGCAGGCGGTCGAACATTAGGAGTGTTGAATTCCAACGTGTCGGGCTGTCGCAAATCAAGCGCCTCACTAGCATGTTGTTTCGCCGCTGGATATCGGAAAAGTGCGCCATGGCCATGTAGGAACGCCTCAAATGGCCACACACCTTCCTGGCCTGCTTCAGGATGTCCTGTAAGCCTGGGTACTTATGCACAAAGCGTTGTATGATCAGATTACACACATGTGCCATGCACGGCACATGTGTCAACTTGCCCAATTTCAATGCCGCCACCAAATTACTTCCGTTGTCAGAAACCACTTTGCCAATATCCAGTTGGTGCGGAGTCAGCCACTGATCCACCTGTGCGTTCAGGGTGGACAGGAGTGCTGGTCTGGTGTGACTCTCTGCTTTCAGGCAAGTCAACCCCAAGACAGCGTGACACTGCCGTATCCGGGATGTGGAATAGTACCTGGGGAGCTGGGGGGGTGCCGTTGATGTGGAGCAAGATGCAGCAGCAGAAGAGGACTCAGCCGAGGAGGTTATGGAAGAGGATGGAGTAGGAGGAGTAGAGGAGGTGGCAGCAGGCCTGCCTGCAAGTCGTGGCGGTGTCACCAACTCCTCCTCTGAAGAGCCACGCATTCCATGCTTGGCAGCCATCAGCAGGTTTACCCAATGCGAAGTGTAGGTGATATACCTGCCCTGACCATGCTTTGCAGACCAGCTCTCAGTGGTCATATGGACCCTTGCCCAAACACTGTGTGCCAGACATGCCATTACTTCCTTTCGCACAATCGAGTACAGGTTGGGGATTGCCTTTTGTGCAAAGAAATTTCGGCCGGGTACCTTCCACTGCGGTGTCCCAATAGCTATTTTTTTGAACGCCTCAGACTCCACCAGCTTGTATGGTAAAAGCTGGCGGGCTAAGAGTTCAGACAAGCCAGCTGTCAGACGCCGGGCAAGGGGGTGACTTTGTGACATTGGCTTCTTATGCTCAAACATGTCCTTGACAGACACCTGACTGTGGGCAGATGAGCAGAAACTGCTCCGGAAGAGAGACGAAGTGGCGGATGGTTGAGAGGGGGCAAGGAGGACAGCAGTGGTTGACGTGGCTGAAGATGCTGGACCAGGAGGAGGATGGCGGCTTTGAGTTTGTGTGCTGCTTCTACTCATGTGTTGATCCCATAGGCTTTTGTGATGTGCGATCATGTGCCTTCGCAAAGCAGTTATACCTAGGTGGGTGTTGGACTTCCCATGACTCAGTTTCTTTTGGCACAGGTTGCAAATGGCATCACTGTTGTCAGAGGCGAACACACAAAAAAAATGCCACACTGCTGAGCTCTGCGATGATGGCATTCTGGTGGTGGCAACAGCATGCATTGATTGGCGTGCTGTCTGGCTGACCCCGGGTGCCGATGCATGCTGTCTGACTGTGCCACTAGCTCCTTGCGATGACCTCCCCCTGCTTCCAACTCGTCTCCTCCTCCTCCTCTCTGTCTCCCCATCTGAACTTTCCCCCTGTTCTTCTCTTCTAGCGGGCACCCACGTGACATCCACGGACGCATCGTCATCATCAACCGCTTCACTTGTATCTGACAAATCAACAAAGGAAGCAGCAGCGGGTAACACATCATCATCACACAGTACGTCCATGTCTGTAATGCTGCCTGACTGAGACATATCATTGTTATCTACATCCTCTGTCAATGATGGTTGCGCATCACCCATTTCTTCCAACTGATGTGTAAAAAACTCCTCTGACAGATCAAGTGAAGCGGCTGTGGTGCTAGTGTTGGTGGTGGCGGCAGGCGGGCGAGTGGTAACTTGAGAGGTGCCCGAAGATAAGCTGGAGGAGGATGGTGCGTCAAGGTTCGGAGCGGAAGCTAAAGAAGATTGGGTGTCCTGTGTAAAAAAGTCAACTATTTCCTCAGAACTTTTCGAGTTCATGGGACGTGGCCTCTGAACACTGGGCATTATTTTAGGGCCAAAGGGAATCACAGCACCACGACCACAACGGCACCTGCGGGGTGGCCTGCCTCTGCCTGTCATTTTTTTTTTAAATGTACACTTACACTACTATTAAACAAGTGGTGTGGTGGCACTGGGCAAGTGGGCACAGTATACGCTGTGAGCCTGACACAAAAAAAGCAGACTGATGTTTCACAGTCCAAAAAGTTTTTATTTTTTTATGTTGAAATATTCTTTATTATTATCAGGATCACAAGGTAAAGTACATAACAAGACATTTTTCATAACTGAAGAGGGAACATATACTGGAGTCACCACTCCATCCTTAACATTTATACAGAAAGAGAAACTTGTGTTGTGACCAATGTACAATCTCATCAGATAAACTCCTGTCATCCTCCCTCCCCACTTCCCTTTCCTGTCATCCCTTCCTATTTTGTTAAGTAAAACACCCTCCGTAATAACAAAACTCTGTTCTGGTCTCAACCAACCGTACCAGAACTAACCAAATTTTCCTGTAGTACTTGAAAACTGAAATTTTTCCAATTTTTACTCCTGTCCTGTCTCTTCTCTACTCACTGAGCTATTTAACTATTTCAGGTGAGACTAGATTCTCCGATAGGGGTATTACTCTGTATTACGAATCCCTCTTATTCTTGCCGCTCTCTCCTCTCTCCCACTTCTGCTCTACCTACTTGCTCTATACATGATCCAGTAGAACCAAATGTTCGTAAACTGTTCCTTGGTTCCCTGCATATTGGCCGCTATCTCTGACATTGTATAAATGTGCTCAATCTTATCCAGCACCTCTGACCATTGTGGCGCCCCTACTTTCCAATGTCTGGCAATACAGACCCTAGTAGCCGTGCAGGCTGTCCTAATGAAGGTGTTAATTACCTTATTGTATGGTCTTAGTGTGCTATTAAGGAGTGCATGCACCACTGTCAGGTTTACTGCGTCTCCCAGGACATCCCCCTAAAGACTCTCTAACCGTACCCAAGTTGACCTTATCTTATTGCACTCCCACCACATATGTAAATATGTTCCCTTGGCCCCACAACCCCGATAACATTTGTCCAAACCTTCTGGGGAGAAGTGTTGTGTCCTATCTGGCGTGAGATACCATCTAAAGGCAGTCTTAACACAATTTTCCCTAAGGTCAGCGCTAATCAACCCCTTGCTTGAGCTGAACAAGATCATATCCCATTGTGACCTTGAGAGAACCAGTCCCGTGTCTTGTTCCCATTTAGTCACTACTGACGACCTATTTTGAGATTTAGCTCCCTGGAGGGCCAGGTATAGTGATGTGATGACCTTTTTTGACCGTTCTCGCCTCATGCATGTATGTTCTAGGGTAGTAGGTGTTTGGGTAGTCCCTGGTGGACAGTATTTCTGTAGTGCAGAGGATATTTGTAGGTAGAGAAACCATTGTAATTTGAGTGGATGAATGCTGTCCTGTATCTGTGAGAACGTCCGTATGCGATTCCCATCTAAGAAGTCAGCTACTCTATATAGCCCCTTATTTTGCCACTTACTTTGTGCTCGTAAATCTGGGTGCAATAGAAGATTTAGTTGTCTGGCCCTAGAGTTTGTATGAATCAATGCTAAGGACCCCGTTACTGTTTTCCATCCCCGAACTGTATCCACTGTGGTCTGAATCTTTGAGGGAGGACCCTCACCCGTGTGTTTTGTCTCCCAAAGTACATCTGCTGGGTATGTGTAGCTCCCTAAGTCTGCTTCCAGTCTCGTCCATATAATGTTATAGTCATTTTTACTCAGTAAAGAGTCTTGGGCCAGCCTGGCTGCTCTGTAGTAGTCGATCAAGTTTGGGAGACCCCCCCCCCCAGCTGTCTGTGTCTAGTGAGAATGTCTGAAGCTATCCTGCCCCTTCTCTCTCCCCTCAGAAAATTGGTCAGTGAAAGCTGTAACTTCTGTAGCTCGGCTCCTGGCACCGTTATCGGGAGCGCCCTAAACAAGTATAAAAGCCTTGGTAGGATGTTCATTTTAATACTCGAGAGCCTACCGTACCAAGAGAAATTAAATGCCTTCCACCTCTTCAAGTCCCTATTTATAGTATTATATAAAGGAACGTAGTTCAAACCATATTGCTGCTGATATGAATCCACTAACTTAATACCCAAATAGGTAATGGATTTCTTGGCCCAGGTGAACTCAAAATTAGTTTCAATCAGCTTCTTGGTCTGCTGGGGGAGATTTAGGGGTAGCGCCTCGCACTTGTCCAGATTAATCTTGAAACCCGAGACAAGAGAGAAGTCCCGAAGGATTTGGTATAGATTTGGCAATGATATCAGGGGTCTAGTCAAGGTCAGCAGGATATCATCAGCAAAGAGCGACAATTTATATTCTGCCTCCTTGACCAGCACCCCCGAGACATCTGGGTTTTTCCTGATATTCGCCGCTAATGGCTCCATGCACAGTGCAAAGAGAATCGGCAAGAGAGGGCAGCCCTGGCGGGTGCCATTTAGTACCTCTATAGTTTTAGATTGAAATCCTGCCGCCCTAATGACCGCCGTTGGTGTGGAATATAGTCCCCCGATAGCCTTCATGAAGGGTCCCTCAAAGCCCATTTCCTCCAAGACCGCTCCCATATACTTCCAGTTTATCCTGTCGAACGCCTTCTCCGCATCCAGGGATAGGAGCAGAAAAGGCGTTCCCCTCCCCCTTAAGCACTCAATCAAGAAAACCACCCTCCTCACGTTGTCTGGAGCCTCCCTTTCTGAAATAAAGCCCACTTGGTCCGGGTGGACCAACTTCGGAGCTATATTCCTGAGCCTATTAGCCAGGATCTTAGTGAGAACTTTGATGTCCTGATTAATTAATGAGATAGGCCTGTAGCATTGACATCTTTCTGGATTCTTACCTATCTTGGGGATCACAACAATTTTGGCCCTAAGCATCTCAGAGGGGATGACCCCTCCCCGCATACCACCATTACAGAAGGTTTGTAGGTGAGTAGCATGTTCCTCTTTGAATGTTTTATAATACTCCCCATCCATCTGGGCCCGGGGCTTTTCCCACCTTCAAATCCCTGAGTGCCAACAGGATCTCCCCCCTAGTAACGTCTGCATTCAGCAGGTCTTTATCTTGTTCACTAATGGCTAGATTTAGAGTTTGGCGTTAGCCGTCAAAACCAGCGTTAGGGGCTTCTAACACTGGTTTTGGGCTACCGCTGGTATTTAGAGTCAGTCAGGAAAGGGTCTAACGCTCACTTTGCAGCCGCGACTTTTCCATACCGCAGATCCCGCTACGCCATTTGCGTATCCTATCTTTTCAATGGTATCTTTCTAACGCTGGTATTTAGAGTCGTGGCTGAAGTGAGCGTTAGAAATCTAACGACAAGACTCCAGCCACAGAGAAAAGCCGGGTTTATTTAAGGGGGGTTTGAGTTAGATTAGGGGTATGTGGGTGCTGGGTTGTAATGTTGGGGGGGGTATTGTATGTTTTTTTTTTACAGGCAAAAGAGCAGAATTATTTGGGGCATGCCCCGCATAAGGCCCTTTTAAGGGCTGGTAAGGTAAAAGAGCTTTTCTATTTTTATTTTATAATAGGGTAGGGCATTTTTTTATTTTGGGGGGCTTTGTTATTTTATTAGGGGGCTTAGAGTAGGTGTAATTAGCTTAAAATTGTTGTAATATTTTTATAATGTTTGTAAATATTTTTTTATTTTTTGTAACTTAGTTCTTTTTTATTTTTTGTACTTTAGTTAGTGTATTTATTTGTATTTAATTAATTTATTGATAGTGTATTGTTAGGTTTAATTGTAACTTAGGTTAGGATTTATTTTACAGGTAATTTTGTAATTATTTTAACTAGGTAACTATTAAATAGTTCTTAACTATTTAATAGCTATTGTACCTAGTTAAAATAAATACAAAGTTGCCTATAAAATAAATATTAATCCTAAAATAGCTACAATATAATTATTATTTATATTGTAGCTATATTAGGGTTTATTTTACAGGTAAGTATTTAGCTTTAAATAGGATTAATTTATTTAATAACAGTTAATTTATTTCATTAGATTTAAATTATATTTTATTTAGGGGGGTGTTAGTGTTAGGGTTAGACTTAGCATTAGGGGTTAATATATTTATTAGAATAGCGGTGAGGTCCGGTCGGCAGATTAGGGGTTAATACTTGAAGTTAGGTGTCGGTGATGTTAGGGAGGGCAGATTAGGGGTTAATACTATTTATTATAGGGTTATTGAGGCGGGAGTGAGGCGGATTAGGGGTTAATAACTTTATTATAGTAGCAGTGAGGTCCGGTCGGCAGATTAGGGGTTAATAAGTGTAGGTAGGTGGAGGTGACGTTGGGGGCAGCAGATTAGGGGTTAATAAATATAATATAGGGGTCAGCTTTGTTAGGGGCAGCAGATTAGGGGTACATAGTGATAACGTAGGTGGCGGCGGTGTACGGAGTGGCAGATTAGGGGTTAAAAAAAATATGCAGGCGTCGGCAGATTAGGGGTTACGTTAGGAGCTGAACGCTGCTTTTTTGCAGGTGTTAGGTTTTTTTTCAGCTCAAACGACCCCATTGTTTCCTATGGGGGAATCGTGCACGAACACGTTTTTGAAGCTGGCCGCGTCTGTAAGCACCGCTGGTATTGAGAGTTGCAGTGGCGGTAAATATGCTATACGCTCCCTTTTTGGAGCCTAACGCAGCCCTTCTGTGAACTCTAAATACCAGTGGTATTTAAAAGGTGCGGGGGAAAAAAAGCCAGCGTTAGCTACGCGGGTCGTTACCGGCAAAACTCTAAATCTAGCCGTAAGTTTGTTGAGGGTAGCATTAGTCAAAATTCTCTTAAGGGTTTCCTGAGTAATAGGGGAGTGTTCCACTTTTTCCCCGTCATATAGGACAGAGTAATAATCCGCAAAGGTATCTGCTATCTCTTGGGGGTCAAAAGTGCGCCTACCATCCTCTCTGACTATCGAGGGGATCTAGAAGGCACTAGTCCTCTCCCTAATTTTGTGCGCTAAGTATCTGTCCGGTTTATTCAAGTACACATAGTATTGTGCCTTCAGTCTCTGTATAGCTCTAACCGAATTGGAATCTAAGATATTCTTTAGCATCTGTCTCTTCAGGTGTAATAGCTTAAGTGTTGCTCCCGACGATGTTTGCTGATGCCTTTTCTCTAATTTCCCAATCTCCCTCTGCAATTTGTTGATTGTGTCTAAGTGTTGTCTCATAAATCTCCCTTTTTCCTTAATCAATAAACCCCTTAGGTATGGCTTGTGAGCCGCCCAGGTGTTAAGTGGATTAACAGTAGTCTCTGCATTGTGCGTCCAATATTCCATTAACAGTTTCGTAAAAATCTGTTGGGTTTTGGGGTCTGTAAGTACTATCGGGTCGTAAGTCCAGGATCGCTGTCTATTGTAATTAATTAATCCTGTCACCTCTAACAGTACGAGCAAGTGGTCAGACCAGACGCACGGCTGAATAGAGGATGTCAGCATATTCGGAATCAATATTTGACTCACAAATATGTAGTCCAACCTTGAGTATGAGCGGTGAGCTGAGGAGTAATATGTGTAGTCATTCGTCCTACCAAATTTAGCTTCCCAGGTGTCCAATAGGTTATGTACCGCTAGGGAGTCCCTAAAAGTCTTTGCCATAGAGTTGTGTCTATGTTGTTTATTAGTTAATATTACCTTCCCCATTGTACCCAAGGGGAGTAGGGAGATATTAAAATCCCCAACCAGAATAATTCTAGATTGGGACCACTGGGTTAACAAGTGAGAGATGTGGCTAAAGAATGCCCCCTGTTTCTCATTGGGAGCATACACATTGCAAATGGTGACCGGGGTGGCCTGGATGGACCCTCTAACTATAAGGAACCTCCCCTCCGGGTCTGAAATTACTTCCTCTGTCTGAAACTGAAGTGATTGGTGAATAAGGATGGAAACCCCTATCTTTTTTGTATCTGTCACTGAGTGGAAATGTGTAGGGAACTTCCTAAACCAGTACCTTGGGATAACTGTATTGGTGAAGTGGGTCTCCTGTAACAAAATTAACTCCGCCCTAGCTCTCATATATTGTGTGAGTGCTGTTTTCCTTTTCACATCTGTATTGAGACCCCTCACATTGTGTGAGATTATTCTAATAGAATTATCCATCTATCAAGTTCTTCCTATCAAGGTATTTCTTGTACCCTTATCATTACCTCTTTTGCAGAATTCAGCACCACAGAGAATCAATGAAAACAAACATATTAAACAATTTAACATAACATAATGAACATTGTAAATAAAAAATGGGCCTATGGCCCCAGTAACATGGATAAGCATTTACAATCAATACCTTTGTGTGAACATAGCCCCTCTCATGCATCTAACAGTTATAATTGTAAATCTAAACTTTGAGCCAAAGGAAGCAGCACATATCATGTATACTTAAGGCACTGAATATCCCGCCCCCCCAGCACATACATTTCCTCCCCATTCCTACTAAGAACCCACCATTACCCAGTCCATGATAAGTCTCTTAGTTTCATACTCCAGTACACTTTATACTAACAAAACATGCTTATACTCTGATCCTGTTCAGTCCTTGATAGTCCAGAGTCCCTGAGGGCCTGAAGCCTCTCTTCTTTTGCAAATCTGAGTCCTATTCCCCTTTAACAGGGAATTCAGGTCTTTTGTTTCTTTTTAAACTGCTTGACCCAGTTCTGCCTCTGCGGCAAAGCCCGGGATCTATTGTAGTCCTTGCTGTTGGGTTCTGGTGGGTCCTCAGGTACCCGAGGAGCCTTCAGACCTAGATGACTGCAGATTTCCGGGATATCTTTGGCCTCTCTGATGGTAAAAGTTGCTCCTTTATGTAGCATGGTGAGAGCAAACGGGAAGCCCCATCTATACTTTATCTCATTCTTTCTGAGCAAAAGTGTGAGCGGTCTCATGGCATGTCTTTTCTGTAAGATTTGCGCACTCAGATCCTGATACAGCTGCACCACTGACCCCTGAAACTTAAATGTGGGGTTTTTCCTTGAAGCTGCCAATATGGCCTCCTGAAGTGGAACATACGTACGATGACATCCCTTGGAGGTGCATCCCCCTAGGTTTTGCCCTTAGGGCTCTGTGTGCCCTTTCCTTCTGGAAACATCCTTCCTCAGAGTGGCCTGTGATGGCTTGAAATAGCTGTGTCAAGTAGCTCTCCAACCCTTCTGGGGGCACCGATTACGGAATGCCCTTCAGTCGGATATTGCACCTCCTACTCTGGTTCTCAATATCTTCCATCTTATCTTGTACCAATGCCAGCTCCTGTTTTTGTATCTCCACCTGTTGTGCAATGGAACTAACCTCCTCCAGTACCGCAGCCTCACCATTTTCTAAAGTAGACACCCTGTTACCCAGATCTTGAATCTCATGTTTAATTTCATCCAAGCTGGTGGTTACTGAATTTTGCATTGCATCCATCTTTTCCCAGAGTTTGTCAAAAGTATTTGATATGTCTTGTTTGGAGACTAGCATTTTAATGTCTGCCTTAGTGACTGGGTTCTGGTCTGTGTGAAGCTCAGAGGTACTATTATCAGAATCTGCTTCTTCTTCTTGTTCTGCCTGTGAGGTGACCACAGCCTTATCCCCCTTCAACTGTTTAAAAAAATGGTGTGTAGTGGTGGCTTTACTTCCCTGAGAGGCCTTATTTGGTTTCTTTGCTGCCATCTTTAGAATGTATTGCCCCTGTAGGGTAGCTCTGCTAGTGACACAGATTAGGAAAACAGTATGCCTCTCTCCTCTGCTCCCCACCAAAGTAAAAGGTAGTATTTCAGTTGCTCACTCTGATCGACTCAAGTCGCTATATCTGGGGATCCAGTAATGTTGTCCCTGCCCTGATGTGATTCACTCAGACTATGTGGGGGTCTTTTGTGAGGGACCTTGTTAACTGGCCCCTTGATCTCTCTATAACTCTATTAGAGTCTCTGCCACTGTCCGTTTTAAGGAGGCTGGGGGGCAACTTTGTGAGCGGTATCTTAGATACATATGCCCCTTATCATCTCCCTGTTCAGAGCTCCCACTATCTCCAACATGCTGCCCTGTATTATAATAGGGCTAACGCTTGGCTCTGTGGTGAAGTTGTCAGGCCGTTTTGGCTAAGGCCCAAAAAGCCCTCAGTTCCTCTCTGCTGGCCTATGATTATTTAATACCGCTATGAGGGGGCGCACCTCCGTGGCGCTTACCTTAGTCAGCTGTCTCCGATTCTCCCTAGCTCCTGCTACAGTCTCTCCGGCGTGAGTGTTTTGCTGACCGGCCCGCCACGTGGGGGATCCAAGATGGCCGCCGCACTCACTGTATCACAGAGTGCCGAGAGCTGTGTAAGCTTGGCTTTATGCCCCTGCTTCAGTCTGACCTCTGTCGCGGCTGCTCTCAGACTCCCTGTATCCTCTGCTCACCAGATTGGTCCCCTCATTGTGCCAGCCAATGTTTATTCGGCTCCCTTTGGCTCCGGTGTGCACGGAGCTCTCACACAGTGCGTCTCACTCCATTGCCATCCAGGCTCCGCCTCCAAGTTTTTATTTTTTTAAATGTACACTTACACTACTATTAAACAAGATATGAGTGGTAGCACTGGGCAAGTGGGCCCAGTATAAGCTGTGAGCCTGACACTAAAAAGCAGACTGATGTTTCACAGTCCAAAAAGTTTTTTTTTTTTAAATGTACACTTACACTACTATTAAACAAGATATGAGTGGTAGCACTGGGCAAGTGGGCACAGTATACGCTGTGAGCCTGACACAAAAAGCAGACTGATATTTCACAGTCCAAAAAGTTTTTATTTTTTTAAATGTACACTTACACTACTATTAAACAAGATATGAGTGGTGGCACTGGGCAAATGGGCCCAGTATACGCTGTGAGCCTGACACAAAAAAGCAGACTGATGTTTCACAGTCCAAAAAGTTTTTTTTGTTTTTAAATGTACACTTACACTACTATTAAACAAGATATGAGTGGTGGCACTGGGCAAGTGGGCACAGTATACGCTGTGAGCCTGACACAAAAAAGCAGACTGATGTTTCACAGTCCAAAAAGTTTTTTGTTTTTAAATTTACACTACTGTTACACCAGATATGAGTGGTGGTACTGGGCAAGTGGGCACAGTATACGCTGTGAGCCTGGCACACACGCTGGCAGGCAGGCAACTGCAATTAGATTACACAAGCAGACTGATGTTTCACAGTCAAAAAAGTTTTTTTTTTTAAATTTACACTACTGTTACACCAGATATGAGTGGGGGCACTGGGCAAGTGGGCACAGTATACGCTGTGAGCCTGGCACACATGCTGGCAGGCAGGCAACTGCAATTAGATTACACTAGCAGACTGATGTTTCACTGTCGAAAACGTTTTTTTTTTTAAATTTACACTACTGTTACACCAGATATGAGTGGTGGCACTGGGCAAGTGGGCCTGGCACACACGCTGGCAGGCAGGCAACTGCAATTAGATTACACTAGCAGACTGATGTTTCACAGTCAAAAAAGTAGTTTTTTAAAAAATGTACACTACTGTTACACCACAAAAAAGCAGACTGATGTTTCACAGTCCAAAAAGTTTTTTTTGTTTTTAAATGTACACTTACACTACTATTAAACAAGATATGAGTGGTGGCACTGGGCAAGTGGGCACAGTATACGCTGTGAGCCTGACACAAAAAAGCAAACTGATGTTTCACAGTCAAAAAAGTTTTTTTTTTTAAATTTACACTACTGTTACACCAGATATGAGTGGTGGCCCTGGGCAAGTGGGCCTGGCACACACGCTGGCAGGCAGGCAACTGCAATTAGATTACACAAGCAGACTGATGTTTCACAGTCAGAAAAGTTTTTTTTTTTAAATTTACACTACTGTTACACCAGATATGAGTGGTGGCCCTGGGCAAGTGGGCCTGGCACACACGCTGGCAGGCAGGCAACTGCAATTAGATTACACTAGCGGACTGATGTTTCACAGTCAGAAAAGTTTTTTTTTTTAAATTTACACTACTGTTACACCAGATATGAGTGGTGGCCCTGGGCAAGTGGGCCTGGCACACACGCTGGCAGGCAGGCAACTGCAATTAGATTACACTAGCAGACTGATGTTTCACAGTTAAAAAAGTTTTTTTTTTTTTTAAATTTACACTACTGTTACACCAGATATGAGTGGTGGCACTGGGCAAGTGGGCCTGGCACACACGCTGGCAGGCAGGCAACTGCAATTAGATTACACTAGCAGACTGATGTTTCACAGTCAAAAAAGTTTTTTTTTTTAAATTTACACTACTGTTACACCAGATATGAGTGTTGGCACTGGGCAAGTGTGCCTGGCACACACGCTGCCAGGCAGGCAACTGCAATTAGATTACACAAGCAGACTGATGTTTCACAGTCAAAAAGTTTTTTTTTTAAATTTACACTACTGTTACACCAGATATGAGTGGTGGCACTGGGCAAGTGGGCCTGGCACACACGCTGGCAGGCAGGCAACTGCAATTAGATTACACTAGCAGACTGATGTTTCACAGTCAAAAAAGTTTTTTTTTTTAAATTTACACTACTGTTACACCAGATATGAGTGGTGGCACTGGGCAAGTGGCTTGGCAGGCAGGCAACTGCAATTAGATTACACAGGAAAAAAAATAAATGATGTTCTAGCCCTAAAAAGGGCTTTTTGGGGTGCTGTCCTTACAGCAGAGATCAGATGAGTCCTTCAGGACTGTAGTGGACACTGAATACTCTAGCCTAGCTATCAATTTCAATATTAAATCACCAGTAGCTACACTGTCCCTCCTCTCACTAACAATGCAGCTTCCGAATGAATCTAAAATGGCTGCTGTCCAGGAGCTGGGAGGGTCTTGGAGGGAGGGTCTGCTGCTGATTGGCTGGAATGTGTCTGCAGACTGTGAGATACAACGTCAAAGTTTACTCAAAGATGACGAATAGGGGGCGTGGATCGAACATCGCATATGTTCGCCCGCCACAGTGAACGCGAACATGCTATGTTCACCGGGAACTATTCACCGGCGAACTATTCGCAACATCACTAGTCATGACCACAGCAATAAATCTACAAGATACTGACATCCAAACTGTGATCTTTCACATGGGTAGCTCCAGGCTGACTAAGTGATATTTCTTCTATTTCTTCTGACTAATTTCCTCTGGAAGTCAATGATACAATAAAGGAGTTTAAATTGTTCAAGAAATTATGAGGAAATATGGAATAAATCCTGGATCTGCATTAAAAATATGTTGTTTGTGTCTAATAATGGTAAATAACAATGGGCCAGATTACAAGTGGAGTGCTAATTAATGCTCCGGCTCAAACATTAATCGTGCTAGAAGTATGCTTTTTGCGCTCGTCGGGCTGCGCTCATATTATGAGTTGAAAGTAAAGTGTTTCCAGTTGCGCGCTAACCTGACGAGCGCAGAAAGCCGCACTTAGAATATTGTGTGAATGCTATTGTATCCCCCCATAGAAGTCGATTAAGAAAAAAAAAAAAGTGGAAAAGAAAACCCAACACCTTACTCTCTCGCAAACCTGGTCGCATATTCTCATGTGCGCTTACCCCAACATAAAAATATTAATATTTCACATGCCAACGCTCTGCACATAGCAGAATATGTTCTATTTATATATATATATATATATACATAATTCTATATATTTAAGATGGTTTTTGGTATAAAATATATCTATAACTATATATAATAAAAATTCAAATTTAGGATTATTAGTAATATATAGATACAGACACACATGTAGATTCACGTTTTTTCTCTCTCCCAATCTTTATCTCTTTACAAGAATGGTGAAATATCATAAGTGAAAATGAGATTAAACATTTGAGTAGATAATATTTCCTTTCAATAGATATTATTACTGTCATAATATGTATGACAAGGTCTCTTTAAGAATTAATTACACAGGTGTCTACTTTTAGACACATTAACTGTAAATAGGAGTCTGGTTTGAGATTTGAAACATGCCAGTGACCAAGGGCTAGAAGAAAGCCCAAAACATGTTTGGCAAATAAATCTCAGTCCAGACTTTGGATTTTTGTTACTGATTTTATGGCTTTTTGCATTTTTAACTGTTTACAATAATTAAATACTTTTTTTTTACTTTTACATCTTTCTCTGATGTCCATTGAATGAGAGGTGCAGACATACTTGGATTGTATACTTATATTTATACAGTAATTGCCAAAAATATTGGCACCCCTGCATTTCTGTCAGATAATGCAGCACTTCACCCAGAAAATTATTGCAATTACAAATGTTTAGTCATTATCATGAATATGATTATATATAGGTATAGATATAAACAGATATGTAGGAATATAAATTTACAAATACATAGAACATATGCTACGGGTAGAACATTAGAATGTGACATATTTACAGTAAATACACAGTATAACACTTTATTAAAAATGAATATTATATAAATATATGTTTTTTTATGTTTTCATCTACTTAACTTCAAAGGACTTACGTATGTATTATACATATATATTTATTATATTTATATGTATATATTTGTCTGTAAAAAATTGACAGATTTAGCAGAACTAGCAGGAAATAAATGAGTCTAAAATCCCTATACTTGAAGCAGCACCATCACATGAACAGGACAAAGTCAGTAGGTATAAACGAAGGAATAAGGGGCACTTATGGTGAGGTTCTTTGGTGCGCTTCAGCTTCATCCTGTACCATGGGCTGGTGCAACGGCACCTTGTATCCTCAACCGCTTCGCTCCCTGTAGCTGCCTTCCAGCGTAGGCTTCCCAAAGAGCTTCCTGGTAATCTGATCTTGGTATCAAGCGTGAGAGCCCAAGGTGCGGTCCAATCAGGTTCACAGAGTAGGAAGAAAGCAAGCACCTAGCAAGACTAGCTCAAATCACGCTATTTTATTAATTAAAAAAGGCATACACTTACGTGGGCCAAGCATAATCAAAAAAGGAAATATAAAAACAAGGAAAGACTAAGCAATGCACATCCCACACACAGGACGTATTTCGGGTTAGCCCCGTATTCACAACTGAATGGCTATTTGCGCATGCAGGCTTTTTATGCAAATCTACAGGCTGCTCATAAAAGATTAACTAATTACACCTATATTTATAAGTCTTCTTAGAACTATATTACAGAAAACAGTCAATACCTTTTCTTCATGCTATATTAGAAAGTTACACCTATACATACTATATACAATATGCAGATTATTTGTAGACATAGAGGCCCATTTATCAAGCTCCGAATGGAGCTTGAGGGCCCCTGTTTCTGGAGAGTCTGTCTAAAGACCGCTGCTCCATAACCCTGTCCGCCTGCTCTGAGCAGCCAGACAGACATCGCCGGAATTCAACCGAATCGAGTACGATCGGGTTGATTGACACACCCCTGCTGGCTGCCGATTGGCCGCGAGTCTGCAGAGGGCGGCATTGCATCAGCAGCTCACAAGAGCTGCTGGTGCAATGCTGAATACGGAGAGCGTATTTCTCTCCGCATTCAGCGATGTCTGCCGGACCTGATCCGCACTGTCGGATCAGGTTCGACAGACATTTGATAAATATGCCTCATATTCTGCATGAAAATGAGTAAGTGATTGATATTTGATAATTGAACACAACAACAGTGACTTGAATAGAGATAAAAAAAATTATACTATGCGGGATATATAGAATATATATATATATATATATATATATATATATATATATATATATATATATATATATATATATATATATAATTCAACAAACCAAAGCGTGATTTGACATTAGTTGGCAAACAGTGCTACATATTTGAACTATGCATCAAGATAGGTCATATATATGCACTCTACAGAATCCAGGATAAATATTTATTATATGCAGGCAAACAATGCCACATAGTTGATCCAAAAGTTTTAAGTTGCTCAAATATTGCAATATAATAGTATAATCATAATAAGCACCTAAAGATAATAGTGAACAAAGTTTAATTTACTATACCATAGCTTAGAATGGGCTCAGTCTAAGTCCAAAAAATTAATAAAAAATTAAACTAGAACTAAAGCTAGGAGTGTTCTTTACTGCAAAACCAATTTTAAATCAATTTTATTTTAGACTACAGACATTAACACTTGGATATATATATACATGTGATGTAATCCGACTACATAATTGAACCAAGAGTTTAGATAAATCATATATATATATATATATATATATATATATATATATATACACACACACACACACACACATGCAGTCTAGCAAATCCAGAACAAATATTGCATGCAGGCAAACAGTGCCACATAGTTGACCTAAAGTAATAAATTGTTTAAATAGCGCGATATAATAGTATAATCATAAGCACCTAATGTTAATTGTGAACAATGTATAATATACCAATGCTTTAATGGGCTCAATCTAAGGGGCCAATTTATTAAAGTGCGAGCCAACATGATACGATGTAGCGTATCATGTCCCGTCGCACATCGATAAATGCCAACAGCATACCCTGTCAGCATTTATCATTGCACAATGTTACCCCTGCAGGGGGTGTTAATCAGCCCAATCGTATAAGATCGGGTGGATTTATGTCTGCAGCCTCAGAGCAGACGGACAAGTTATGGGGCAGCGGTCTTTAGACCGCTGCTTCATAATCTCTTTTTCCGGCGATGACTGAAGGCTCGTACGGAAACAGGGGCATCAAGCTCCATTCGGAGCTTGATAATTCGGCCCCTAAGTCTCAACCTAAAACTGGAACTAGGAGTTTCCTTTTCTGCAAAACCAAATGTACTTTAAATTTTAGATGTTAACGTTTGAAATTATTTTTCCCAGTGATTCATTATGACATATTCTGAATTAAAGCCAGAGGGAAGTCTGGTATATAGCTTGAATATCCAGAAGGTTTCTCTTCTATTCAGTTCTTTTAATTTATCACCTCCACTCTTGGGACACCTCACTGGTTCAATGGCTTGCCATTTAAATGTACCAACTGATGTGTGGTGCACATGTATGAAATTTTTAGCTAAAGCTGAGCATCCTTTCTTACAGTTGATATTGCTAAGGTGTTCTCATACCCTTGACCTTACTTCTCTGGTGGTAAGCCCAACGTACTGGAGTCTACATGATACACAGGAGATAAGATAAACCACATAGCACATGCTACAGTTGATGCATTGAGAGGTTTCATACCTCTTTCCCGTAACATAGGATTCAAAATGGGTATTCACTAGAATGTAGTCACAGGCTTTACACCTTGTGCTTCCACATCTAAATGTTCCTTTGTGGGTAAACCAACTGTTTGTTCTTGTTTGTTTTTTCGGTAGAACAGTAGGGGAAAGAATATTTCCTAAGGTGATACTGCGTCTGTAGGATAAACTACAGTCTCCCTCTGCTATATCTTTTAATTTGTTGCCTGCTAGTAATATAGCAAAATGTTTATTAATAATACCACAGATTTCTGGGTATTGGTCACTATGGCTAGTTACAAATGTTATTTTAGGGGCGTTTTCTGCTACACCTGATTTAGATCAATTTGTATCAGCCAAAAGCTGTTGGCATGGAATAAGATTCACCTCTCTCATGGTGTCAACTATCACCTTTTTAATGTAACCTCTTTGTTTGAGTTCTTTGCTAAGAACTCTGCACTTCTCTCTGTAATGATCTTCTCTGGAGCAGTTACGCTTTATTCTAACAAACTGTCCTTTTGCAATGGCTTTATAGATGTTCTTAGGGTGATTGCTGGTTGAATGAAGAAGATTGTTCTTGGCAATGGGTTTGCATTATGTTCTTGTCTCTATCCTCCCTAGAGTACTATTAGAAGATAGGGTAACATTCAGATAATTTGTGTTTGTTTTATGCCATTCCATTGTAAATTCAACATCGTTGGAATTAAGATACTCCAAAAACATTAGGGCCTTATCCTGGGACCCCCTCCACACCATAATGAGGTCGTCGATAAACCTCCTATAGAAGACCACAAGGTGTCTGAAAGGGTTTCTATCTCCAAAGATGTGGGATGTCTCCCGCCAACCTAAAAATAAGTTGGCGCAGAAAGGGTCAAATATGGCGCCCATGGCTATTCCACACCTCTGGAGATAGAAATTTCCCTTGAATTCAAAAAAGTTATGTTCAAGTAAATACCGGGTGATCATGACAAAAAAGGAGATTTGATCATTCTTAAAGCTGGTTGCTGCTGCCATAAAGTATTAATTAGCACGTAGTCACCATCTATGCGGGATAGACGAATACAGGGAGACCACATCTATGGTGACCCAGCTGAAGCCATCTTCCAAGATGAAATCATCCAGTAAATTAAGAAGATGTTTAGTATCTCTCAAACAACTCCACAGCTGGGCCACCATAGGTTGAAGTTTTGCATCAACCCATTCAGAGTGGCTCTAGTATTGAATCTATGCCAGATACCATTGGTCTCCCTTTTATACAGTCAAGCGACTTGTGGACTTTTGGGAAAAGATGAAAAGCAGGGGTTTTAGGATGTTTAACACACAAAAAGGATGCTGTCTTATCATCAATGTAGCCTTTTTCTTTGCCCTCATCTATCAATCATTTTATCTCTGTTGGATTTCCTGAAATGGACATATAGGTGGTATCATCGTTTAGTTGGCAAAAAGCTTCAGATATATAGTCTTTTTGCAGAAGTATTATATATCTGAAGCTTTTCGCCAACTAAACAATTATACCACCTGTATGTCCATTTCAGGAAATCTTACAGAGATTATACATAAACAGATAAAATCATTGATTTGCACATACAGACTTTTTTCATAATCTACAGGCTCCTCATCACAGATTAACTAATTACACCTGTATTTCTAAGACTTCTTAGAACCATATTACAGAAAACAGCCAATAACTTTTCTTCATACTATATTAGAAAGTTACACCTATACATACTATATACAGATTATTCGTCAACATATACTGCATGAAAATAAGTAAGTGATGGATATTTGATAATTGAACACAACGACAGTGACTTGAATAGAGATAAAAAAATGTTATACCATGCGGTTGTGAATACAGGGTTAACCCAAAACGCGTCCTATGTGTGGGATGTACATCATTTAGTCTCTCTTTGTTTTTATATTTCCTTTTTGAGTATGCTTGGCCCACGTAAGTGTGTGCCTTTTTAATTAATAAAATATTGTGATTTGAGCTAGTCTGGTGCTTGCTTTCTTCCTGCTATATATATGTCTGTAAACACAGATATACACATAAATACATATGTACACACACATATATATATATATATATATATATATACACACACACATATTTAGACATGTATATGTATGTATCTCTATGTTAAAGCCCTTTGCCTGACTCTTTTTTTTTTTTTTAAACCTGAGAGTTCATATCTTTGAGCCGTTATAACTTTTGTGTGCAATATTGTTTTTTTAATATTTTTTATTAGATGGTGTTATTATGAGTGTAACTCTACTTTGTAATGTATTTTTGATGTGCTTTGTGACACTTTTAGTTTCGCAAAACAGGTAACCAAAGCTCTGAAGTCGCACTAATCATTCTAGCGTAAATCACGATTGCGCTCAAGTGATCACGTTTTTCTTTGAACTCGTAATACCAGCGGTAAGCCTGATGAGTGCAAACATCCGCTATAAACTCCTTATCGCTCACGTGCAAATGTTTGCGCTCCACTCATAGTCTGGCCCAATGTGTTTACAAAAAACAATAAAACAGTGACCAAATAAAGATCAATCTCAGAAATGTATTTTTGAAATGCCTGAAATAAATGTGACTCCTGAAGACTCATTCAAGCAACATACTTAGATTAAAATGTGAATAAGAAACAGTAGACTGATTTATTTGCCTATTCTCTTGTCTATTTAAAGGGACACTAAAGTCAAATTTAAACTTTCATGATTTTAAACAACTGAGGTTGTCTGTGATTAGCTGATGGCTGTCACATGATACATGGGACAGTGAAATTAAAGGAAGGAAACTTTAAAAATGTGTCAGAAAAAAATAACCTACTACTCATCTGAAATGTAATTGATATGGGTTTTTTATTACGAGTTTGTGGATTATATAGTTCTACTGTTTTTCTAGTACTTTAAGCAGATATAAAACTCCAAACATTTTTATAATGCATAATAAAAAAACAATTACACTTGCAAAAAAGGTTTAAATTCAAGCTAATAAAAATGTAATTAGAGCAACTCTGTTAGTTGAAAGGAACAATTCTTCACTAGCACAACATTAAAAACTTTTCGTTTCTAATCAAGAATCAGGAAAATACATTAAAAAATATTTTTAAAATACCCTATTTATGCCTAGATTACAAGTGGTGCACACCCTGTGCTATCAGTATTGAGGGCCCATGGTTAGAATAGAGCACAAGTCAATGGTATTACAATAGTATTACAAAAGTATTACAATAGTATTACAAGTCAATGGTTACATAAAATATGCTAAATAAATTAAAGTATAAAGTATTGCACGCACACACACACATATATATATATGTGTGTGTGTGTGTGTGTGTATGTGTGTGTGTGTTGAGCCCTTCCCAGTCAATCACTTTGTCATATACCAAATACCTTTAAAACAATGTTAACATCACTTATGTGTTAATTTCAAAATATAAGTAGTTGAACTAGTTTTGTTCTTCACTCATTTAAAAAATATATTTTGATCTATCAATCTATCTTTTTATATACATACAGTATATATTAATAAAAAATAAAATTTTCTTCTAAATGAAGAATAATGCTAGGTTAGCTGTTGAGCAGTCTATGCATAGATAGATTTAGCACGACCATGCTGTCAGAACCTCTAGATGTTAATGCATCTGAGGCTTTCGTTCGAGCAATAGCTTTTTACTTGTATTATGAGTGCAAGAATGAGAGCAATATTGATTTAACTTGAGCAGCACTCAACAGAAAAAAAGCAAAAAAACAAAAAATTTAAATGTTAATGGTTAGGATATTCCTGTTAATGTCTTCACTTTTTTCATCCCTAATGTTTTCATTGGATTTCCAATATTATTTATATTTTGTAGGTTTGTACAACTATACTCATATATACAGCAGTGGATGTATAAAACTGTAAACATTAAGGGCTAGCTTATGAGTGGAGCACTTAATATTGATTGCATGCAAGCAATATTAGCACTCCACTGAGTAATACCAGCGCACGCTAATGTGCGCTGGTATTACCAGTAAAGCGCAATTTGAATGCAAGCTCACGTTCACATTGATAGGAAGCATTGAGCTCATGAGAGCGCACTTCCATAGGCTCCAATGGGATCCTCGTTCTGATGCCGTCAAAAGCGGCATCAGAAGCTCGCGCAGTGAAGGGGTAAGTAGCGCAGCGATAGCAGTATATTTTTAAATATTTATGTATATGACTATTTACATATATATATATATATATATATTTTAAATAAAAAACTATGATGCCCTCCATTTTGAGGGCATTTAGGGCACTTTTAGAAATTAAACAGAGATCAGATCTCTGTTTAATTTTCTGAGAGCTAATTGCTACCACTGCCACTTATAATGGCTGGTTAATTATTTCACGCCTGTAAACAGGCAAATTTGCCCCTTTTGCGGGTGTGCGATAATTTTAGTGCTCCACTTGTAATCTGGCTCCGATTTCTTTCACCTTTTAACGAATAAACATAAATAAATACACTAGTTTATACTACTTCATTTTGATTTGTATTCTAAACCCATAGACCGTAATACTTTATTAACTTTTAGTATTCCCCCCCCCCAATATTATAAATAGCCTTCCCTTTAGCGAGCTTATTCAAATTAAAGAATTGTTGATGATCCTATAGGGTTGGATCAAAGAGTAGGTGAACTTATGAATAGGTTTAAAGATAGACATTTTCCCAGTGCTTTATTGCAGGAACAACATGAATGCCTTAGCAATTCATCAAGAAAACAGACCTTTACAGAACCAACTTAAACATAACTCCATTGGAAATCAGATACCATTGGTACTCCAAGATGGGTACCATGTGAAACATATAAAACAGATAATTTAAAAATATTGGAATATTCTTTCTAAGAATACCCAACTAGGTTCTACTTTCAAGGAGCCCCCTGTTTTCTCATATAAAAGAAAAATAAACCTGGGGAAATTAAAAAGAAGTGAATATTTCCCTGTTTTAATTGTGCTCAATTCCATTGTATATAATTAGGCTACACATTCAATTAAGTGTCCTTGTGGGTTGGCCTATTTGGGGGAGACGACCCAGAAAGTCAAATACAGGATACGCCAACATAAGACAGCAATAGGAAAATTCGATACTGATGCCCAGTAACGCATCACTTTACAGTGCATAATCACAATAGGAATCAACTTAGGTTTCAAGTTGTAAATTGGGTACCCCCCTTAGGAGGGGTGGAAACAGATTCAAACTTTATTAGGAAAAGAGGTCATGTGGATTGGCAAGATAGATTAATAGATACAATGCATCTGGATGGTTTCAATAGAGAATTAAACTGGGGCAGCTTTATTTGAGATACAGGATTGGTGAGTGTCCATAATGAGGATTCTGGATAGTGAATAGGAGAAATGTTGATGTTAATGTAAATAGTACGTTGTGTAAGGTACTAGAATGACTTATGAATGTTAGAAATCTGTAGAGTTAAAAAGGTAACGTCATCAGTTTCTGTTTAATAGACAGGGTATTCATTTTTAATTCTTTTGACTATTACGGTATCTTGTAATCAGTTCTTTCACTGTACATACCCCTTGACATATTAATGGACTAGTATGACAAGTATTGGATACACATGGAGATGTGATATTAAATTTGCCATTAAAGGGATATGAAACCCAAACATTTTCTTTTGTGATTCAGAGCAAACCATTTAAAAAAGTTTCCAATTTACTTCTATTATCACATTTGCTTTGTTATCATGATATTCTGTGTTGAAGAGATACCTAGGTAGGCATCTGGAGCACTACATGGCAGTAAATAGTACTGCCATCTAGTGCTCTTGCAAATGGATAACATTCTACAAAAACTGCTGACATATAGTACTACAGAAATGGGCTGGCTCCAAAGCATATGTCCTTTCTTTTCAACAAAAGATACCAAACGAATGAAGAAAATTTGATAATAGAAATAAATTAGAAAGTTGTTTAAAATCTCAGAATTTTGGGTTTCATATCCTTTTAAGGGATTCCCATTTGACTATGTGAGCACAAGAGGGAGCCCTGTGACACACATTAGACTTAGCACGTTTTGTTTTTCTTATAAATATGTAGAAGATTGTTCAGCCAATACGGGCCTAGTAAAAATGGCAAAGTTGAAGCACTCACCTGGCTGATGGGACACTTAATATGGAGTTACCAAAAGTTTGGGAAGGTATTATGAAGAACTGCAAAATTGATTGTTACTGAGCTTTTCTTATGATGAGAGGAATGGCCATACAGTAGAACATTAGTGGTTATGGTATACCTCTTATGCTTCATGAAGTTCATCTTTAAATGTCAATACACCTTTGGAACAGAAGGTAAAGATTATTATGTGCTGCTTGAGAGTTTTTTTCCATAACAACGAATGGGCATTTAGATTGCTTGTGAAATTCTGGTTATGTGACAGTTTGTTCTTGTTGAAAGAAGATTTTTTCTTATGTGCTTATATTTACTTGTTACAGGTGAGTTGATTAACCTTTAAGAGCTAGATTGATATACATATACAACGTGAACATCAGCATAAAGAACTCTCTTGGTACTATATTTCTGTCCAGTTTGATCTATATGGGTGGGTGGATTAACCCCTAAAAGCCTATATTATATATACACATGGTATAAACTGTGTTTTCTGAAACTCAAGCCCGACAATTAGATGGTACTTCGGGATACTGCTTGTAGTCACTATTAAGTGCTGGATGGTACATTCTATAGTAGATTTATAATACCCTGCATTGATAGGTTATTTGTGTAGCCCAAGAAATTGGCTGTATATATATATATATATATATATATATATTATACATATACAGTATATATATATATATATATATATATATATACATGGAGTGCAGAATTATTAGGCAAATGAGTATTTTGACCACATCATCCTCTTTATGCATGTTGTCTTACTCCAAGCTGTATAGGCTCGAAAGCCTACTACCAATTAAGCATATTAAGTGATGTGCATCTCTGTAATGAGAAGGGGTGTGGTCTAATGACATCAACACCCTATATCAGGTGTGCATAATTATTAGGCAACTTCCTTTCCTTTGGCAAAATGGGTCAAAAGAAGGACTTGACAGGCTCAGAAAAGTCAAAAATAGTGAGATATCTTGCAGAGGGATGCAGCACTCTTAAAATTGCAAAGCTTCTGAAGCGTGATCATCGAACAATCAAGCGTTTCATTCAAAATAGTCAACAGGGTCGCAAGAAGCGTGTGGAAAAACCAAGGCACAAAATAACTGCCCATGAACTGAGAAAAGTCAAGCGTGCAGCTGCCAAGATGCCACTTGCCACCAGTTTGGCCATATTTCAGAGCTGCAACATCACTGGAGTGCCCAAAAGCACAAAGTGTGCAATACTCAGAGACATGGCCAAGGTAAGAAAGGCTGAAAGACGACCACCACTGAACAAGACACACAAGCTGAAACGTCAAGACTGGGCCAAGAAATATCTCAAGACTGATTTTTCTAAGGTTTTATGGACTGATGAAATGAGAGTGAGTCTTGATGGGCCAGATGGATGGGCCCGTGGCTGGATTGGTAAAGGGCAGAGAGCTCCAGTCCGACTCAGACGCCAGCAAGGTGGAGGTGGAGTACTGGTTTGGGCTGGTATCATCAAAGATGAGCTTGTGGGGCCTTTTCGGGTTGAGGATGGAGTCAAGCTCAACTCCCAGTCCTACTGCCAGTTTCTGGAAGACACCTTCTTCAAGCAGTGGTACAGGAAGAATTCTGCATCCTTCAAGAAAAACATGATTTTCATGCAGGACAATGCTCCATCACACGCGTCCAAGTACTCCACAGCGTGGCTGGCAAGAAAGGTTATAAAAGAAGAAAATCTAATGACATGGCCTCCTTGTTCACCTGATCTGAACCCCATTGAGAACCTGTGGTCCATCATCAAATGTGAGATTTACAAGGAGGGAAAACAGTACACCTCACTGAACAGTGTCTGGGAGGCTGTGGTTGCTGCTGCACGCAATGTTGATGGTGAACAGATCAAAACACTGACAGAATCCATGGATGGCAGGCTTTTGAGTGTCCTTGCAAAGAAAGGTGGCTATATTGGTCACTGATTTGATTTTGGTTTGTTTTTGAATGTCAGAAATGTATATTTGCGAATGTTGAGATGTTATATTGGTTTCACTGGTAAAAATAAATAATTGAAATGGGTATATATTTGTTTTTTGTTAAGTTGCCTAATAATTATGCACAGTAATAGTCACCTGCACACACAGATATCCCCCTAAAATAGCTCTAACTAAAAACAAACTAAAAACTACTTCCAAAACTATTCAGCTTTGATATTAATGAGTTTTTTGGGTTCATTGAGAACATGGTTGTTGTTCAATAATAAAATTAATCCTCAAAAATACAACTTGCCTAATAATTCTGCACTCCCTGTATATATACAAGAGAATACATACCTTGATTATGCGCTGTTTCTTTAAGTTTAGTTTGGTCATTTTATCAAATACCATTATGGCTTAAAACCAATATGACTTATTGGTTGAGTGCCCTATTTGTACCTCTCTCTTTTGAATGCAGATATTATCTTGTAGTATTTGAACCGTTTTTAGGTTCCTTATTTTTTACACTATTTATAGTTGTAATGTTTATTTCCTCTTGTCCCATTTATCTGTATGTACACTGCATATCAGTGTTTTGACACACATGTAAACAACATGTAATTGATTTTTCCCCTAGGGTTTTAGCCCAATATGTTATCTATCATCAGTATGTTGGAAGTACTGACCCTTTAAAAATTCTGTATATTCTGTTTGGTTTATGTGGTTTATGTGTGTTTTTCAAACCACTGTTTTTGCATTGATGATAATCGTTCGATGGTCCGTGATAGACTTATAATGTTTAGATGTTTAATTCATTACTATGGGTTGTGTTTTACCAAATCATCCATTTAAATCCAATAAATATTGTGATATCTGACAAACTTAGCTGTTGCTATGCATAAGCTGTTGCCAGATCAGTATGAATCCAGTCACGCCCTATCCCTATTACAGACATCATGGTTTGGACCAATTCCAGAGTAGCAGGTCAGTTTAAAAAGGGTCAAATCTGTTATGTGTATATACACTGCCAAGCAATGGCACTGTGAAACGCTGAGTTGTTGCTATAATCGATACCGGTATGTGTTATATACTTATATTTGTTACCAACTTGCGTAGGGCACTTAAGAATGTTGTCTTTGAAAGATAACTTTGGCCAATAATACTAGTGTTTACAACATGGAGTAATTACGTTGGGTCTCAATAGTTGTCAAACAGGCTAAAAAAGTTTTATAAGACATAAGCTAAATGCATGTTTTAAATGCAGGTGGATAAAATACATTGTATCTAGCAGTGATACACTAATTACTATTTGGGCCCTGTTGCAACATGGGATTTTACTTGCTCGATAGAAACATTCAATGGATACTTTTCAGTATTACCATACAAGTAATTCCCTGGTTTATGCAGATTTAACATGGAAATCATGGTGGATCTATGGTTCTTTTTTCTCAATTTTTAAAACATTTGTTTAAATTAGGGTGATATTATATTTATGAGTATTAGTCATAATGTCTAGGTAAGGGATTTATATTTGTATTTAGGTCGCTGTTGATTATATACTAATGTATGTATGTATATCATGTTTTTAGATTGTCTTGAAAAAGGCTAGATGTATAGCCGAAACGTTGACTGACACACTGTTCTATGATGAATATATGAAATAAAGATCTGTCAAGTCCTGTAAGTGCCCTTTCTTGGATTCTCTTGTACATATTGTTTGAGGAGTCACCTGAAGTTCAATCCGATTGGCTGATCCAATCAGCCAATCAGATTGAGCTCGCATTCTATTGGCTGTTCCGATCAGCCAATAGAATGCGAGTTGAATCTGATTGGCTGATTCAATCAGCCAATCAGATTTTTCCTACCTTAATTCCGATTGGCTGATAGAATCCTATCAGCCAATCGGAATTGAAGGGACGCCATCTTGGATGACGTCCCTTAAAGGAGCCTTCATTCGTCGTTAGTCCGTCGGGGAAGAAGGATGTTCCGCGTCGGCGGGATGAAGATGGATCCTGAAGAAAGAAAATTGAAGACCCCGCTTGGAAGATGACATCGCCCGGATGGAAGACTTCTTCAGCGCCGCTTGGAAGATGACATCGCCCAGATGGAAGACTTCTTCAGCGCCGCCTGGATGATGACTTCATAGGATGGAAGACTTCTTCAGCGCCCCTTGGAGGATCACTTCTGCCACTCCGGATCTCCTCTTCGGTTCCATTGGTGGGTCGGCTGGCTGAAGACAACTCAAGGTAGGATGATCTTCAGGGGGGTAGTGTTAGGTTTATTTAAGGGGGTTTGGGTTAGATTAGGGGTATGTGGGTGGTGGGTTTTAATGTTGGGGGGGTTGTATTTTTCTTTTCCAGGCAAAAGAGCAGAATTCTTTGGGGCATGCCCCACAAAAGGCCCTTTTAAGGGCTGGTAAGGTAAAAGAGCTTTGAACTTTTTTAATTTAGAATAGGGTAGGGCATTTTTTTATTTTGGGGGGCTTTGTTATTTTATTAGGGGGCTTAGATTAGGTGTAATTAGCTTAAAAATTGTAATATTTTTTAAATGTTTGTAACTTATTTTTTTTATTTTTTGTAACTTAGCTTTTTTTATTTTTTGTACTTTAGTTAGTTTATGTAATTGTATTTAATTGTAGTTATTTGTAGTTAATTTATTTAATTAATTTAATGATAGTGTAGTGTTAGGTTTAATTGTAATTTAGGTTAGGATTTATTTTACAGGTCATTTTGTATTTCTTTTAGCTAGGTAGTTATTAAATAGTTAATAACTATTTAATAACTATTCTAACTAGCTAAAATAAATACCACGTTACCTGTAAAATAAATATAAATCATAAAATAGCTACAATGTAATTATTAATTACATTGTAGCTATCTTAGGGTTTATTTTATAG